>NC_071277.1:20454823-20517323 GCF_023375685.1 Ictalurus furcatus | reverse complement strand
GTGTGTTTTGAGGGACATGGTGATGTCGCGCTGGGAGAACTGACGATGAGATGTATCGATATGGTGAGGAGTTGTGTCAGATTATCTGATGATGTCACGACATCTCTGAACTCGCACCCTTGTGATCAGTAAAAGAAAGACGGGGAGATGGTGAAAGTCCTGTGTGGCGCTACTTAATAATTAGCATAACAGCACAGTGCTGAGTTCTGGATTGTGATTGGTCAGAAGGTATTGATTCATTTTCTACAAAATGTATATTTTATATTAACATGCTCGTTGTAATACGTTATGGTTTCTATAGTGACTGCTCATTCACAGGGACATGTACAGTGTGTGTGTGTGTGTGTGTGTGTGTGTGTGGTGGGGGTGTGTCTGTGTGTATTGTATCAGATTCTGTAGCTGTTGTTTTAAGGATTTGGTTTCCAAATAGCCTGCAGACAGGACGTGTCCTCACCTCCACCTCCACCTCCACCATTACATTACACACATTTACCTCCACCTGTTAATTTAATCCCCACACACAGATCTTCTGCCGTGAGGAAACAAAACCCGACTGTGATGCCGCTTCGAACACACCCTAAACACAATGCTCCACGTTACTCACTGTTCACTCGGACCGCCGCAGAGAGATCATCTCTGAGGAGGAGGATCAAGATCCGTGTAATGATCATGTAACGCACGTGGATAATGCGACTACAACAGGAGTACTCCACACGTCTTAATTCCATTTGTGTTTACTTCAAGTATGACTTTAATCAGATTAATCTCAGTAATAACCTCAGTAATCTCCGTTTACATGCTAGATTCTTAACCAGAGTATCGTCTTAATCGGGGTAACGTCGGATTATTGTCGTCCGTGTAAACGCACTGACTGTCAACGCAAATGGAATTAAGACACGTGGAGTATTCCTGTTTTAGTCGCATTATCCACGTGCGTTATAGTCATGTACACACCTTAATCACACTGTTAATGCCGTGTGGGAGTTTTCACCGCATTTTGCAACAGGACACGTACACACACCCACACCCACACACACACACACACACACACACACACACGCGCGGCAGCGCTCAACCGGTTGACGGCAAACAAGAGAACATGGCTTCAAGCAAGAAGGTACGTTTAACGCGGAGTTTGTGGCGGTGACGGGAAGGAAGCGGTGCTGAAAGGAGGAACGTTGCTGGAGGATTTGTATCCGCAGTCGTCCATCTGCACGCACAGCACGACTAATGATGAACCGCACTTGAAGCTTTCGTAAAATTAACAATGAAACT
Organism: Ictalurus furcatus; assembly: GCF_023375685.1. Lineage (NCBI taxonomy): Eukaryota > Metazoa > Chordata > Actinopteri > Siluriformes > Ictaluridae > Ictalurus > Ictalurus furcatus. Next base: position 20,516,048 of record NC_071277.1, on the reverse strand, counting down.
GTAACACAGACGGTGACACGACACGTGAGATTCTGGAGGGGACGGCGTGGCGTGGGGACGTAATGACGTGGCGACTCGTGTAAACACCTTAATCAGAATACTGTCTTCATCTGTTCATCTGTTGATGGAGGACGGTGTTTGTGTTAAACATTAAACAGGTGCAATTTGTAGATCTGGTCTCTGGAGACACACACACACACACACACACACACACACCTTCGCGTTAGTGCCTGAGGGACAGTGATAGGACTGAATTTCTGACTCGATCACGCCGGTTCTCCTGAGGCTGGAACAAAGGAAAGAAGAGGAGGAAGAAGAAGAGGACCGCTTTTCTGTACTTGGGTGTTATTTTTAGTTCGTCTGTTCCCCTGCCTGCTAACACACTTTCACTCGGCATGAACGTGGAGTCAGCTCTCGACAGGTGATTAGATAAATAAATGTAAATCTCCAGAACACACCACATTCCTTCAGATCTACAGCTCCATCCCACAAACCATTCACACGGCGTGTTCGATTCGCTTCCCACAGTGAGTCGATTCAGAGTCGATTCACTCTCTCTCACTGGGACGCGGCCCGATGCCACCCCGGTCTAGACCCGCATGTGTTCGCTGTGTTCTCACCTGCCTGAAGAACCGCACAGCGGAGGAGAACACACCCCACCGCGCCTGTGAAAGCGGTTAAAACGTTTGGCTTTACTCGAGTGTGTCTCTGGTAGAAGAAAGGAATCTCAAAATGGAGGACGGGGAAACTTGAGCTTGTTTAACTGACTGTAAACGGGTTAATTAGTGTTGGTTCTAGCAGCCTGGCTCAGAGCTCTACGGCTTCAGCACGGATCAGGATCAGCGCCCCGAGAGAGGCGGCTTTAACAAACACTAATTAATCCGAGAGAGGAAGATGAAACGAGCTCAGGTTAAAGCGGTTAAGAGTCTGTGGTGATGAGAGCTGATGGATAGACTTGATTCCACTCCCCCTCTCTCTCTCTGTCTCTCTCTCTCTCTCTCTCTCTCTCTCTCTCTCTCTCTCTCTCTCTCTCTCTGTTCAGTCAGTCTGATTTTTAATTATCTGCAGAACTGGTTTGAAGCCGCTTTGATGGAGCTTTTTATTTTGCGGTTGGATGTTTGTTTGATGTGCAGCACTAACAGAAGATGGTTGCAACTAGAACAACGTAAACATGAGACCTCGCTCAGTGTGAAAGAGGGTTCTTTGTATCCTGGCAACAACACTAGTGTAGGGTTCAAATTTATTTATTTATTTGTTTGTTTGTTTTTGTGTTAAATATTTTCAGAACTGGGACTGTAAGGACTGGGTTTCCCCACCATCCCATAATACTTTCCATATTAGTCCCCTTTTTGCTCCACCCCCCCCCCCTTTTTTTTCTTGCACCATTCCATCCCTCCATCCATTCTGTTGCATACCATTACACTCATCCCATTCTGTACAGTTACATGTATTCTATCCATTCTATTCTGTCCATCCTGTTCTATCTCATTCCATGTTATTCCCTGCCACACCATTCCACTCCATATCCTCATATCGCATTACATCCTGTGCCATCCCGTCCCACTCATCCCGTCCCACTCCATCCGTCCCATCCCATCCATCCCGTCCCACTTCATCCATCCCGTCCCACTCCATCCATCCCGTCCCACTCCATCCATCCCGTCCCACTCCATCCATCCCATCCCACTCATCCCATCCCACTCCATCCATCCCGTCCCACTCATCCCATCCCACTCCATCCCATTCTACTCATCCCATGCAGGTTTTTAGTTTTTACTTGAAGTTATCACAGTTCTTGTTTTTTTTTTTTTTTTTTTTGCAGTACTGGAACTGACTCATTTCCTTTTTTCTTTCAGGTGGCGACCTGTGATTGGCCCAGCCTGCGTCGCCAACGGCAACAGACCGGCAACTGTGTTGAAATGAACTAGTGTGTCTTGGATATACTCTTACAACACAAACACTTCCACTTCCTTATCTCAGACTGAGAGTTTTCTTGTAGTCGAAACAAGTTATTTCTGCTGTTCACCCCGGAACAGGAAGTGATGTAATGAACCGGCACCAGCGATGCCGTCGTAAACAGTTCATCCTCTGCCAGTGCCTTCTGTCTCAGATCTGAGAGATAGCCACTCCCTCGTTGTTGTTCTCAGCGTTCTGCTTGACTCTACCGCCATGTTTTAGTTATTTAAATACAAACCCATCCTCACGTTAATGTACGCCCCACTGCAGCTCCGTGATCAGATATGAAACCTCCGTAGACTGAGGGCACCTCAACCTCGCGTGTGTTTTGGTTGTAAGCACTGTGCAGAGAGAACCGGTCTCACCATGCCCAGCTTCAACTCCAAATGGCGTTATTTGTTCATGCTGCTCGGCGTGCAGCTCATCGTCATGGCCCTCCTGTCCAGAGAGGCTTACCAGAAGAGAGTGTCCTATTTTTTCAAGATCTTCCGCAAACTGGATGTGCTGAGCGGTACGGCCGGGTCGGGGGCGGGTCACGGGTCCAACCACACCGGCGTCGACGTCTACGCCAACCTGTCCCAACTGGTGCTGTTGCCCAAAAAAGAGGACATGCACTACTGCCCTAAAAGTTCACCACTACTCAGTAAGTGTGCACGCCACACACACCCCACGCGCCACACACACACCCCACGCGCCACACACACACCCCACGCGCCACACACACCCCACGTGCCGCACACACCCCACGCGCCGCACACACCCCACGTGCCGCACACACCCCACGCGCCACACACACCCCACGCGCCACACACACCCCACGCGCTACACACACCCCACGTGCCACTCACACCCCACGCCACACACACTTATATTTAGGGTGGGTTGCACCAATAAGGATTAAATTAAGCGCAGTTTAGAGTGAATCTAGGTGTTGTTGATCTGGGCTTTATTTTAAATCGAGTTGTTCCACCGCTTAATTTTAAACGCAGATTAATAAATCGGGGATTAGAATTCTAACCTGCGATTAAAACCTCCATTTACGATTCCTTTTCTCCGCCATGATGGTTGCCGTTGACAGCACCGCGGCAGTGCACGCGGATTTCATAAACGTGGAAATATCTGAATTCTCCAATGTAAATCTTTCAGTTCAAAGGGCTCGTGAACTTTAAACTTTGAATTTTTAAAACATTAATCTGCCGTTATTAAGCGCTCATTCGCATAACCGATACAGGCTGAGAAAAGCAGGCTGCGCAGATTATTAGATCAAATTTTACAAGCCATGAAAAATGTATTCTATCAATTAATGGAGCAATATGGAACAAAAATCGAAGAGAAAAGGACCGACAACATGCCAACCGAAAAGAAACGTGACGCCTGCGTCCGGCTAACCGCTGGTTTGAATGCTTCTGTGGGGATTAAAGACAAGCGAGATGTTAATAATGTGAAGGTCTGCTGGAAAAACCTCAAATCGAAAGTGAAAAGAGATGCACGCGGGAGAGAAGGGACACATCTCTCGCCGGTGGAGTTGGGAAACAGCTCTCCATTTTCTCCAGCTGGGTTTGGAATGGGAACGCGAGTGCAGTCGATTGCTCCTCTAACTCCTATAGCTCTTCTATAAGATCCAGCAGATGTTCCTCCTGTTGGGGCAGGAAGGCTGCAACTGCCCCGATACTCTTCCAACAGTTCTGCTCACGGTTGATTTGTGTACTCCAAAGAGTTCCCCGTCCACCGTTGGGAAACATCCAGTAGTGTAACAGCACGAGGCTATTAAAAGCTGGAGCATGGGTGGTGTGTCTGCATTCGGTCCCTGCCACGTCTAACTGCAGGTTCAGTCTTCTGATTTAATCTAATCACAGATTCCCTGCTGAATCGGTACCTGTTCAGCACCATCCTAAAACTCGAGAGGGTTGAGACCGTCCCTTATTTTTCTGTGAGGAACTCTTTCATGTTCTCCAATCCGCCAAATGAGTGCTGCCATTTTGACAATTTAAACCTCCTCAGTAGCAAGTTTAAGTTTAATCCCTAACTGAAATTTAAATCGGAGTTTAACGTGATGGAGCAACAAGATCATAGTTAATCCAGGTTTATTGTGAAATCAAATCCAGGATTAAAGTGATGGTTTAAATGTAAGCCTGCTTATTTTTAAGATGTCAAAGATGTTGTATTGAGTTCTAGAGGAGCACGGAGTGTACCAGGTGTACTACGGAGGTGTAGGACATAACATCACAACATTGTCACCTTGGGTGTGTTTAAAGTTCTCTTGACACACAGAGAGAGAAGGGTGTGAGGAGAGAGGAGGAGGAACGGTGTAGTGATGATGATCTAGTCTCCACTCGGTGTGACGTGCTAATTCAGATGGAGATGCTAATTCTGTAGGAGAGAGTTCGAGTCTTAATTCCCGTGAGAATCCTTTTTCCTCAGAGAGCAGTTCTCTCCAGGTTCAGACATCTTGGCACCAGCCTTACGCAGTGTACATGCAGATTATTATTATTATTATTATTATTATTATTATTATTATTTTACTTTGTTTAATTTTTTTGAGAGGGGATGAGTTAGGGATTAGTTAGGTGTTCAGGGAAGAGGTGAGTCTCCAGCAGTTTTTTTGAGGATCATGACAGATTCTGGTGTCCAGATTGAGGCTGGAGGTTCATCCCACCACTGAGGGACAGTCAGTCTAATATACACACAAATAATAATATATTCATGCGAGCGTGAGCTTGGACGTTACTTGAACATGCACCTCTGCATAACCTGTTTCCAGACTTCATTCATTCATTCGTTCCTTCATCATTAGTACCTGCCTGGTCAGGGTCGTGGTGGTTAATATCAGGCTACAAGGCTGTTTATATTTTGGGGAAATAGGACCGACTGAATGTTTTCGAGTGTAACAGCTACCAAATATCATCAATTTACGGTTATGTCTATGTGACAAAAATACCTGCTAACGTCACGCACCCTCCCCTTTCCTTTTCTGACAGGCGGGCCGATCCACGTCAGCTTCCCCTCAGGACTCACACTCGCTCAGGTGGAGAGGAAGAATCCACTGGTGGTGCGCGGGGGGCGCTACAGGCCGCCGGACTGCGAGGCCCGACATCGCACCGCTGTAATCATTCCCCACAGGAACAGAGAACAACATCTGAAGTACCTCCTGTACTACCTCCACCCGTTCCTACAGAGACAACAGCTGAGCTACGGCATCTACGTCATCCACCAGGTGAGGAGTGTAACACGCTGTAGCTCTGATATTTAACACACTCGTACTGATATTAAAGCCGGGGATTATTCTGTAATCCCAGAGCATCTGTGGGGATGTTCTGGAATATTCAGTGGGGTTAGAGGACTGTCTGCACACAGAGTTAACCTTAACATGACGCAACAGGCTTGCACAAATTAGTGCTAGTGGCGCCCCCTTGTGGAGAATTTTCACAATGCTAAGTGAATCAGTCTGATCTCTTGTGTGTTTGTGTGTGTTTCAGGCCGGTAACTACACATTTAACCGTGCGAAGCTGATGAACATCGGGTTCCGTGAGGCGATGAGAGAGGAAGACTGGGACTGTCTGTTCTTCCATGATGTGGATCTGATCCCCGAGGACGACCGCAACACGTACACGTGCGACAGGAACCCCAAACACGCCGCCATTGCCATGGACAAGTTTGGCTACAAGTCAGTGCAGACCTTCCACATCGCTCCGCTCCGACTGCCACACTGGGGCTCTGACTGCTGGTGGTGTATTGTGTGTGTGTGTGTGTGTGTGTGTGTGTGTGTGTGTGTGTAATGAGGCGTACTTTGTGTTTCAGATTGCCCTATAAGGCGTATTTCGGTGGTGTTTCAGCGTTGAGTCCTCTACACTATCTGAAGATGAACGGCTTCCCCAACAACTACTGGGGCTGGGGGGGTGAGGACGACGACATCGGCATCCGGTGAGTGTGTGTGGTTGAGGAGAGAGAGTGTGTGAGTGTGTGTCTCAAGTAGTCAGGGCGCTGATCTGGGAGGCGGCCATTTTAAGTTCTGTCTCAATCGCAAATACTTTTTTAAAATCTCACTCGTTTTTCCTTCATTTGTCTGTCATTCTATCCCTCAATCTCTCTCTCTCTCTCTCTCTCTCTCTCTCTCTCTCTCTCTCCATCTAATTCAGTGTGTCTCTGGCCGGGATGTCCATCAGTCGCCCGTCTCTGAGGGTCGGCCGCTACAAGATGATCAAGCACAAACTGGACGAGGGCAACGAGGTCAACCCTAAAAGGTCAACACACACACACACACACACACACACACACACACAATAAGAGCCTGTGCGGAAATTAACTAGTGACACACACGATCACTTTTAGGACACACACATTTGTCCCTACATCAAATCAAAACGTGTGTTCTAAGAGTGTTATGTGAATAAGTAAATATTGTGAAAATAAAACTGTGTGTGTGTGTGTGTGTGTGTGTGTGTGTGTGTGTGTGTTTTCTGGTGCAGGTTCAGTTTGTTGGCGAAGACGCAGCAGACGTGGAAGTTGGACGGGATGAACTCGGTGGTGTACGAGCTCTTGTCTCGGGAATACCTGCCGCTCTACACCAACATCACCGTCAACGTCGGCACCCTGGACGGCCTGCGACCTCCGACCTCTAAACCCCAGGCCAAAGACAGCGCAGAGAACCGGCCCGGACACTGACACACACTCTGACCACACATACACACACACACACTCATATACACATACACACATACATACACGCGCACACACACACACACACACCTACACACGTACACGGACAAAGAGAGTGCAGGGTTGACGTCTGAGTGGAGTGTGTGGTTTGGGGGCGGAGCCTCTTCAGTGCATAAATCAGGTTATAAACTCTAGTGCCATCTCTCTCTCTCTCTCTCTCTCTCTCTCTCTCTCTCTCTCTCTCTCTCACATTCACGCTGGAGGTGTGTTCAGTTGTGGGCACAAACACAGTGACTGTCCTACATAACCCTCTGCACATGCACAGGTGTGTGTGTGTGAGATTGAGATTCACACCGTTGTTGCCTTAAACACAAATCTGTACTCCTCCCTCTCTCTCTCTCTCTCTCTCTCTCTCTCTCTCTCTCTCTCTCTCTCTCTCTCCTCGTGGACTTTTGTGGATTTTTAATTACTGCCTTAGGAACTTCCTGGTTTCAGAACACCAGCGCCGAGGTCCAGAGGATCATGGGTAACGGATCACGGCACCAGCTGATTGGTTGGTAAAGACTCGGGGGCGGTCCTGATGTTACTGCACACTTTTTGTACTTTAAACACACTGTAGGGACTAAAGGACTGTTTTTATAAAATTAACACAATCAGAAACTTCAATAACATCAACCGCTGCTCTACATATCCGTACGTCATCCTGTCTGTCTGTCTCTCTGTCTGTCTCGATTCGCTACCTTTAGCCATCATGGCCTTTATAGAGGAACTTTAACACGGTGAGCCGCGGAGGTTTTTTTCAGCTTAAAGATTTTTGCGGTGAAGAAATCGCAACTTTACTCGTCGTAAAACACATCGGATCCGTCTCGTCGAATCGCAGCACGGTGGAATGTTTATAGTAATGTACATCCTTGTAGTTAACTATTAGCGTACGCTTCAAATTGCTAAAACACACAGTTACGATATAACGGTTGTTGTGACGTTTGAAGGGGCGTGGCCAAGTGGGAGCTCCAGAAAGCTGAAGGGGTGGGGCAGGATCTCACTTACGGTGCTTAAATGGTATCCTGTGAGCTTCGTTAAACTTCTTTTCACGATTAAAAAACCCAGCGTAACTCTTCGTTAAAGCTGTAACAACATGCTGGTTTTTGTGTTTTTTTTCAAGACATGTTCATGTGATCTCCAGATGAATAGCTACTTAGATAAAAGCTACAAAAAAAAAAGATATTAAATATAACTGGCTGGTTAGAGTTACACAGACTGGTCGTCACTGGTGTACGCAGAGCAATGTAAACAGCGAACTAGCTTGGGAATTAGCCAGCTACTATTGCTCTTTTTTACATTTTTTTTTATTTTTATACCTACTCAACACTAATTTTAGCCACGCCCACCTGCTCCATAAACTACGCGATGTCTGTGTAAATAAGGTTAGAACGTTACACGTGAAAGTTATGTATTAGTTATGTAATTATGAACTGGGCTACAGATTTGCAATTGTTAAAACTCTGATTTAGCGGGGAGGAGAGGGGGCGTGTCTGTGTGCAAGGGGACCGGGTGATTGGCTGTCGTGATTTCTGCTATTTTGGGCTTTTGGGTGTGTGTTGTGGTTAGGGGAAGTCTTCAGGACTCCACAGCGGTGTGATGGACGCTGCAGTGCCACGACGCGCGTTATGTTTAGCGTAATATATATATTTTATTTTCGAATCGATGTTAGACTAAATAACGAGGACTTGCGTAACGATGCTTTGAAATGTAACGTACGTAGTTTTTTTTTTTCTTTTTCTTTTTCTGTTATCGATCTCTTCCATCTTGATTCCGAACTTTTTATGATGATTTACGATATCGATCAGAATGGGCGTGGTGAACAGGATTATGGGAATTCTGTCACTTCAAAGAAACCCTCAGGAACGTAAACGTTTTAAATTGATGGCAAACACGTCCGCACGTTAAAATAAATGAACGCAGACGTGTTCCCGTCGCGTCGTCCTGAGCGAGTGATGATGTCTCCTGCTCTCACGAGCGATATCGGAAATCGTGATCGGGTCGTGGTGCCGCTGATTATCGGCACATGCCTCCTTACACATTTTCATTCGTACGATACCGATGTCCGCTTTTCACCTGATTCGGTTCCTGTAGTCACATTACACTAGTATTTTTTAGTATTATTTTTTAAAGGCTTGTGACCACTTTTAGTCATAAATGAGTTAACGTAATGGATGAAGGGGGATAACTGGAAAACCGGGAACTTTAAATGTCCAAGTGTCATTATTATTATTATTATTATTATTATTATTATTATCATTATTGTTATAATGTGCAGGGCTGAGGGCGTCGTCTTGGGTACCGCTGCTAGCGTAGGGGGCGGGTTTAGGGCACGTCGGGTTTAGGTCCGGTGTTAAGACATTAGTTCAGGTTTCTTTACGTTTTGAGGGCCGACTGATCGGTTGCGTCTTTAAATGTTATCGGATATTAAACATTCTCCAGTTAGCGTAGAAGTGGTTTAAATGATGCAGATAAAGATTAAGCGGGAGCGTAGTCACGTGGCATCGCTGCTAGTTTCTCTGTTTCACTCCTTCGGCGCGGAGAACGCCGTTAATTACACGATATAACGTTTCAGCTATCTTGCTCGCATAAAATTTATTTCTGTTTTTTTTTTTTCCTCTGTCGAGCCGAAGACGTGAACCTAGTGGTGATGTCATCGGGTTGAACTTGAACGCTCCGCCCCTTCTCGACGCAGGGATGCGGTGAGGTTCCACGGCGGTCTCTGTGATGGTAATCGTCACGGTTGCTACGGAGACCGCCGTTCGTCCTTGACCCGTTTTGAAACGACGCCGATCTCATTTTCATATGGCAGTAATGAGCGTGTTTATGACGGTTCGACCATAATATCATGATCAAAGCATGTCTCCATGTGGTGTGATCAGTATCGTGATATAATTCTGATGATGATGATGATGATGGACACCGGTGTGGTGTGTGCACAGAGCTCCAGTCTGATGGAGGTTGTATCTAAATGTGCCTACGTGTGTGTGTGTGTGTGTGTGTGTGTGTGTGTGTGTGTGTGAGAGAGAGAGAGAATTTGGGTGATTTCGGTGGTAGAGGGACATGGTGATTATTTTTGTAAGAAATTCTGCACATGGTTCATAGTGGCCTTATAATAATGATTAATAAAGTAAACATTTATCAAACAGTTATGTTTCTGCTCTGTGTACTTTAAACATGTTTACGTGTGTGTGTGAGAGTGTGTGAGAGAGTGTGAGTGTGTGTGTGTGAGAGAGAGAGTGAGAGAAAATGGCAGGTTTTTGTGAAGTAAAAAGATCGACGCCAAGATTAATCATGTCTGAACTTTTCCTGAATTTAATAAGAAATTACAAAGTATTCAAATTAAGTGAAAAACAAATCAAACATTTCAGGGGAAAATACAAAGCTTTTTTTTTATATATATAATTATAACAACTGGGTTGCATAAGTTTGCACACCCCTGAAATCCTTTCCGTCTTCAGTTTACTAGCCGACGCCGAAGGCTCCGCACTAAAGTCAGCGGGTGTTTGTAGATGTTCATGACTCCTCCACACTGATGAAATCCCCAGTTGTGGTGGAAGAAGACTCTAAATCATGCTGCTGCCACCGCCGCGCTTCACCGAGGGGACGGCGTTCTTTAGTGAGGCGCTGGTTTTGTGCCAGATACCTTTTGGAATTGTTCTCATCAGACCATGACACATTTCTCCACATGGTTTCGGGTGGTTTAGTTGAGCTTGGGTGTTTTGTGTTTGTTCGTGAGAAAGGGCTTCAGTCTAGCCGCCCCGTCATGGCCCAGACGTGAAGAATACGAGAGATGATTGTCACGTGCAGAGAGGAGCGAGTAATCGGCCTCCCTGGTAAGCTTTTGTCTTGTCCTTTTGTAAATTCTGGTTCTCGGTGATGTCACTGCGGCGCTCCGTTTTCTCCACTTGTTAACGATGGCCTTCACGGTGTTCCGTGGTGCAGCTAATGTCTCGGAAATTCTTTTCTACCCCTCTCCTGATCGATTCCTTTCCTCAGTGAGATCCCAGACATGCTTTGTAAGCTCTTTGGCTTCAGCAGTTACATGAAACCAAAGAAGACGTGAAGAAACTTGTAGAGAAACAGCTGGATGAGTATAATCATTACTTATAAACATGAGTTTATAATGTTTTTTTCATTCATTTTTATATGCTGTAATTTCACATTGCGGTGGGAAAATTTCCGACATGATTTATCTCGGGTTTGTTCTATTTTTATCACAAAAAACGCCATTTTTACAGGGGTGTGTAAACTTTCTTATCCAGATTTATGCTGCATTTGCCTAAAACTCAGAAAATAATTACACCACACATGGAAATCTAATCCCGTCTGAACAGGGCTCTAGTGTTTGATGATGATAATGAGTCTTTATTAATCACACATTACAGCACAGTGAAATTCTTTTCTTGGCATATCCCAGCATGCAGGAAGCTGGGGTCAGAGCGCAGGGTCAGCCGTGATACAGCGCCCCCTGGAGCAGAGAGGGTGAAAGGCCTTGCGCAAGGGCCCAACAGTGGCTTAACCGCCAAGCCTCCACAACCCGTTGAGCTAAATAAATAAGTAAACAAACAGGAGGCGAGTTTGCAAAGAAACCACGTTTATTTAATAAGATGATGGACAGAACGCACAGAGGAGGAAAAGTGCATGCAGCGGACAGACGGCCGCGACGCCGTCACTGCGCACGCGCCACGTTAAGGCATCGGAGTTTTTCATTTTACACGCCGCATCCGGAGCCCGAGGACGCCGTCACGGGTTAAACAAATTACACATGCAAATGGGGGGGGAGGGGGGCGCGCAGAGTTTACCACACAGGTTTAACAGGCGACACTTGTCTATTAGAACTCGAATAGAAAACGACGGTTAACGTTCCACGTATGGCTTTTTACGGCGTACAAACCCAAACTAAATATTTACTGCTGTAGCTCCAGTCCTTCAGAAACCTAGCGGTTAAAACGAAACGTCCACCGTGTCCCGTTTACGACAAACGTAGTCGATCGGATGAGAGATTGATTTCGGTATCGCTCCGCTGCTCTAGGCTCCGCCTCCACAGGATGTGGATGAAAAGTTAACCTTTAAGCAGTAAATGCGTAAACACTGTTCCTGCTAATATTTTAAATGAGATGTCAGTTTTACATGAACTTTTACCTGCGTAGCGCCACCACTTTCCAAAACTAACACCGCAAAAACCTGACACGGACTCCATCTGGAGACGAGGGAGACATCGTGGACGTTTTATTTATTTATTTTTTTTCCTGAAATGTTCTCAATTCAAAACAAAACAGGATCTCATCAGATTCACTACAGAATTATAAATCAATCTACAGCAGTCAAAAACAGGAAAAAAGACATTGTATTCGTGTACATCAGGCATGTGCTGCGTATCGGTGAACCGAACGTCACGATATTTAGCATCGAAGACAATTTAGCGTTTAAAGAGGTGAAAGTCTCATACTTTTCTAATGTCTGAATCTCAGGATGTTATCGTTAACCGTGATAATGTTACTGGAGTATCGCGATGTGAAGTGATGATCAGCACACGCCTGATGTACAGCACACCCACAGGACTGATATGTTACACTGTGCGCTGTCCGAATGCACGGAGACTCGTTCTCACGTCAGCGCGCCAATCCGCCCGAAGCACGACTCGTGGTCTCTCTGAAATCCTGGACGTTTGCATATCGACGTTTCTTCCTGAAATCCGCCCTCGCGCTCATGTTTCTCGCCGCACCTTCTTCTTCTTCACCTGTTTCGGGGATTCCCAGCTCTCCTCGGGTTTCTCTGGCGGAGACAAGACGAGAAGATGGTCAGAGGTCGTGCTAGCAAGGCTAACGTCACAGATTAGCATTAGCATGAAGAATGCCCATCGTTACGGGTACACTTTCTACCCTGCTCCCTCTATAGGGCACTACACACAACACGGGCAGCCATTTTGGATTTTCCGTCTGCTGACTCACTCTGGGTGGGCGGAGCTGTGCTTTTGGGCGGAGCATCAGGTTCGGTGGGTGGTTTCAGCGGGACTCGAGGTGAAACCACGATTTCTGGCTCCTACACACACACACACACACACACACAGAAGTAAAGTTTAGCGTCTTTAACGTTGCACTAGAGCTACAATGCTAACGTTGCTAACAATAAATGAAACCCTATGACCACCAGTTTAGCATTGTGGACTAAACTCGTTAAATTAAAAATGTAAAGGGCTTACTTTTATGATTTTAGGCAAAATGTTCCCTGCAGTGTTCTGGTCTTTAGCCACGCCCACTTCCACCTCCACCTGTCAATCAATAATGCACTGTTCATTTATGAATTTATTGCTGCAGCGCTTACAGATGGTGTGTGTTTGTGGGCGGAGCTTCACCTGAGCAGCACTTCCAGCCTCCTCCGCTTTCTTCTTTTTCTTCTTCTTCTTCTTGGCTTTGCTGCTTCCCGGAGCCGCAGGTTCGTCTTTGTCCTTCTCCAGATCGGAGTCCTGTGTGAACTGGATTAAAAGGAAACCACAACTCTCACTACGCTACACCGAGAACCCTGTGAAATAGTGCACTATGTAAGTGGAACTCCTAATGTGTGTTTGTCGGGTGTGGTTTTTATTTCCCTGTGATTTTAAAACTGACCTGAGGCTCGTCGGGAGAAACGGCACCACCTGCTGGATCATCGTAATTCCCCCACTCCTCACACGGGGCACAGTAGTCCGACGCTGGGTCTGCAGAACCGCTGTCTACACACACACACACACACAGCAAACGTTACACCACTTTCACATTACGGTACTAAAATGTGCAAAATTGAAACGTTTTATAAAGTTAAACATTGTTTATTGACCCGAGGAGTCACTTCCTGCGATGCTTGGTTTAAGCAGTAGCGTTTATGGATTATTTTTATATTTATTTTAAAAACAAACAAACTTGACATGAATGTCCTTTCCTCCTTGCTGTAAACGGTAATAATAAATAAATAAATAAATAAACACTTAACGTTAAGATATTTGGTAAATTCTGTGCATATAGGCTTAACATTAAAATATTAAGCTTTAGATTTAAAATAAAGGATTCTTGTTATTTATTATACCATATTATTATTATTATTATTATTATTATTATTATTGCACTCACTAGGTCCAGACCATTCGTCATCTACTGGGACGGGGCACGCCCAGGATCGCTCAGGAACAACCTGCTCTCCTACACCTATATACACACACACACACACACACACACAGAGACACAGAAGGAGGAGGGGATATAATTGTTTCAGGTCTTAGAATAATTATTTCAGCAAATTTTTACTAAACTTTAACAACTTGCAACCTGAACATCCGAGCAACTCAACACTTCGCAGAACGCAGCGTGACAGAGCTGCACTTTATGTGAGAAATCTAAACGCAATCTTCTAATCCTGATACTGGAACTTCCCAAGTGGTCATTTCACACCGCAACACTGTCAGCGTCCACCGGGGGAGCTGCAGCACACAGCTTTAACGCCACTGACCCAGGGGAAGAAACTGTCAACGGCTGCGTCCCAATATCCCTACTACCATACTCTACTACCCCACGCTGCACCACCACCCCGCTCTACTACCCCCCGCTGCACCACCACCCCGCTCTACTACCCCACCACCCCACTCTACTACCCCACCACCCCACTCTACTACCCCGCACTGCACCACCACCCCGCTCTACTACCCCGCACTGCACCACCACCCCACTCTACTACCCCACGCTGCACCACCACCCCGCTCTACTACCCCCCGCTGCACCACCACCCCGCTCTACTACCCCACCACCCCACTCTACTACCCCGCACTGCACCACCCCACTCTACTACCCCGCACTGCACCACCACCCCGCTCTACTACCCCACCACCCCACTCTACTACCCCACACTGCACCACCACCCCGCTCTACTACCCCGCACTGCACCACCACCCCGCTCTACTACCCCGCACTGCACCACCACCCCGCTCTACTACCCCACGCTGCACCACCACCCCGCTCTACTACCCCCCGCTGCACCACCACCCCGCTCTACTACCCCACCACCCCACTCTACTACCCCGCACTGCACCACCACCCCACTCTACTACCCCACCACCCTGCTCTACTACCCCGCACTGCACCACCACCCCGCTCTACTACCCCACGCTACACCACCACCACCCCGCTCTACTACCCCACGCTGCACCACCACCCCACTCTACTACCCCACCACCCCGCTCTACTACCCCACTGCTACCCCACCACCCCGCTCTACTACCCAGCACTACTACCCCACGCTGCACCACCACCCCGCTCTACTACCCCACGCTGTACCACCACCCCGCTCTACTACCCCGCACTGCACCACCACCCCGCTCTACTGCTGAATGTGTCACAGTACACGATTTTGGATGCATGGCAGTGTGTCCAGTTTCCCCTCATCCTGTGGCAGTTATCTACCTTAAAATATAATTATAATATAGTCAGAGAAGACTAATAAATAATTATAATATTTTATTTGATGTCTCCTACCTGCAGTCATTTCGTGGAGGGAGACGGGAATGTGAGAACCATCCACGATCATCCACGAGCCTTAAACAAAAATACATTTCATTCCCTTTAACTTTTATACACACTCAGGTTTATGGAATAGAACACTGCTAGTTACTGTTACCTGAAGGTGATTATTTTCCTAAAACAGCACTTTCCTGAGAGTTTTATTCCTCTTACACCACAGGGACTCACCAACAACTACACATCCGTACTTATTAACGAACGACAGCTCATACTTTTATCCGTTTATAGTTACTTCCTGTTCTCACTTACATTATAGCAGCTATAATCACTCCATCCCTCTCTTTATTCCCTCTCTTTATTTTGTTACCGAGAAACCACAGTGTAAACTCCACCGTCCTGAAGATGTCCGAAAACTTAGTTACAGCTTTACCTTTGCTGTACACGTCCCTGTGAACGAGCCGTTACTATAGAAACGATAAGCTATTAGAACGAGCGCGTTAATATAAACCTGCGCTACTGTCAAAGCCGCTGTTATAGAGAATTAATCAACACCTCCTGACCAATCACAGTGCAGGATTCTGAGGTGTGCTTTACCCTCCATGTCCTGAGGCCAGACGGACGGTTCGGACTTCACGCTGTTCCAGGTCTGTGTGTGAGGAGGCACCGACACGCCCAGATCCCAGGATCCTGATCCGTTCACGGCCATCACGTCCCACGCATGAGACACTGAGGAGCGTGCGCGCACACGCACACACACACACACACACACACACACACAGTTTACTATGATGGTCTGATGTCATATATAGCGTAAAAGTTTACTGAAATCTCATATTCCACTGTAATTTTATCTTAGTGTTACATCACATCACCTTTAATTCACATCTGTAATAAAACAGATGTTGCGGGTTAAAACGTGTCGTTTATAAACAACCTCCTCGTCAATGAGACGATGAAACGTGCTCGATAGTTACTAGTTTTCACCGAAGCTCAGAGGCTAACGCTGCTAACAAGTAATCGGAGTATATATCCTCCAGTTTAGCGTGACTTGTTGGGGGTGTGGCCTAATCTGTGGAGGCGGGGCTCGTGCTTTGGCAGCGATTGAGACGAATGAGGTCTCTGAGGTAGACATGGGAACGGTTTGATACCCGGAATGAATATCGGGGGAAAATAAAACAAAATGGTGGATCAGATATCGGAGGAAAAAACAAAGGAAGGGATTCGATCCGATCCTGTACGGATTACGGATTCGGATTCGGAAAAGGTTTATTTTGGAACCAAGACTTGATTGTATGATGTGTATGCTACTAGCCGTGATGGTGAACGTTCAGACCAGGCTACGACGGAGCTTACGTTCTACTGGTGGAGGAGCCTGCTGGGTTCTCTGACTGTTCTTCTGAGCTTTAGGCACAGGAGCATTGTTGGACTTGGTGTTTTTGGGGGAGATCTTGGTGTTGGTGGTGGTGGTGTTGGACGTCTTGGTGTTGGTGGTGGTAGTGGTGGAGGTCTTGGTGTTGTTGGTAGTGGTGTTAGAGGTCTTGGTGTTGGTGGTGTTGGTGTTGGAGCTCTTGGTGTTGGTGGTGGTTTTGCTGGAGGTCTTGGAGGTTACAGATGGTGCTAGGATGATTTTGGCTTCCTCCACAGCGGGCGCGTGGTGTTCCGTGTTCGCGGCGTTAGCACCGGGCTCCGTTCCTCCGGGACTCCCCGATTCGTCTCCTGCTCCTTTATCCTTCCTCCGCTGCTGTCGCTTCTCACGGTGACTCACTTTAGTCTCCCAAGTTCCTGCGGAAGCATACACGCTTACACCACCCAATATGCTCACCGTCGTCATGGTTACATGTACCTAGCTAACACAGCCGGATCTGAAAGAGAGCGACAGTAACTAGCCTGAAGTTACCCGACACTTGTTAGTTCGCTTTTCGCCAAGTTCCGTACCCAAGCTCAGTCAGAAGCGAGCGAGAATCTGCAACCAAACAAACATGACGTGACAAAATGGAGCCCTGAACAGACATCGTTACCTTCCTCCGGCTCTTTGCGCACCGACGTGGACGGAGACTTCGTTTCCTTCACTGCCGCTTTCGCCTTCTTCTTGTTCTTCTTTCCCTAAAAACGAGACGTGCATGTGATGTGACTTATTAAAAACTCCTCCTTCTCCTCTTTAGCGGTCACCTCCTGAGTCGTTTCAGGAATCACAAAGGGGCAGGGCTTATTAACAGTTAACAATTTAGCCTGCATCAGTTAGGGGGAGGAGCTCATTTCAGGGCCAGAAATCAAGAAATTGATGCAGAATCAGTTTTTCTAAAATTATACATGTAGATCTGTAGTTAAACAAGTTATTTATTCAGGAATTACAATAGATTCATTTAAATATTTACATCACTACAAGTTTTAATAATATTTAACTTTTTAGCCAGATAAAGTTAGCTTAAGTCGTGTTAATTAATTAATTAATTCCTTCATTAAGTGTTAATTATTCATTCATTCTGAGCAGCACATCGGTGAATATGGTCTGGAGGTTATTTCATTCCTATACGTAGCTCCCTACATAATCGTCACTAATTAGGATGTAGAAGCTTTTATATAAGATTTATACTTAAACCTTATACCTGTTGCTGAAATACGTCTTTAATTTGGATATAGAGCGCACTGTATGGGAAGTGCAGCGTGTTTCTCTCCACACCAGCAGGGGGCAGAGTGACGTGCGATTTGCAAAACAGTTTCTATGCAAATTGAAAATTTATGATGACGGAATAAATCGAAAAATCCAAATGCATTTATGACGTCCCTTCAGTTCTCCATTTGCAACTTTAGCTCCTACCTGCAACTACAACTGAACACAAGCGTGGTTTCATCTTCTCCCGTCACGTACAACCTCTCATTACACGAGACGTCAGGAAGAACAATGACACTTGGAAGGAAGTAAGACGTCTCTGTTGAGTGAGCGTTCGAAGCTAGTATGGTTAATCAGCTAATCTAACCTGAGAACGAAGACGTAAAATCGCACAATGATTCGATTTTGACGCCGTGTGTTATTTAATTCGCTTTTTTAAAACGGTCAGCTGTGGAATGTATATACTGTACAGCTACTACTGCTTCTCACAGACAGACCACGCCCACAAACGACACAACAGCCGTTTGTGTAAATGAAGGGTTTGGGAAATATTAACCAGAGGTGTCTGGTGGCTCCGACCCTCCCCAAAACCAAACATAATAATGTCATTGTGAAGTCACACTCTCTATTTACTTTTTTTTTTGCCCTGACTGTATACCTTATCACTTTTACCCCCAGCTGGATCTGGACTCTCGCTCTGGTTCTGGTTCTGTGCCTCCGCCGGCTTCGGTTCCTCCTCCAGGTCGACCGCCAGGCCGTTCCTCTGCACTTTCTACAACACAATCGCACTCACAAGTTCAACATCCTGCCATGAGGAATAAGAAACTATATCTATATCCGTGACTTAATTGAGCTGTTTGTGCACTACATAGTGGCTTTAACATCCTGTGTAGGGATTTATAAACTCAATAGGAAACATTTTTTTTATTAAATATATCATATAAAGACAGCTCCTAAACACTGAGCAATGTAAACAAATATCTGACAATGAGTCATGTGAGATACGAGGATGAAGATCAGGACCTTATCTCCTCCTCTCTTTCTGCTCCTCTTCTTAACCTCCTCGGATTTGGGTTTGGAGGTCTTCCCGGCCTCGGGTGCGACTTTCTCGGCGGGATTTTTCGAGAAGCACCGGCAGACGAAGAACCAGAGGAGCGCGGCGAGCAGGAGGCCGAGTCCCGCCGCCACACACGCGAGGAGCCCCGGCGGAAGCAGCTCCGCTTTCAGCCCCACATCCACCCCGAGCTCCGCGTGCAGGAGGAGCAGGCCGGAGGAGAGCAGCTCTTTCAGATACACGTCCATCCGCTCCGCCGCCTCTCGCCACTCCAGCGCCATTTCACACGCTCACGAACTTCAATTAAAACATAATTAAATCAATGATTATGATAATAATACTAATAACTATCGATTTTTCAGAATCGGCCGAGAGCTGCTCTGCGGAACTGCTCTAAGGATTCCTCTTCTTCTTCCTCCTCCTCTTCCTCCTCCTATTCTTCTTCGCCGTTATTTTTACGTCACTGTTCTTCGCTGAACGGAAATGCGTCCTGCGCAACAGCGCCCCCACTGGATAACCTCAGAACTACACGCTTAAAACGCTTTAAAATAAATATATTTTATTTTAATCGCTTTATTTTTCTTTCTACTCCAAATTAAAAAAACGTTGTCTGAGTCTTTCTATTCAAATAAACAACAGGAAACTGTCCAGGATAAAATGACTGTTTAGTTGAGCAAAAAAACACTAAAACGCTCAAACACGAAAGCGTCAACAAAGCCAGGGGTGAGTCTCGATTCAATCAACCACTTCGAGTCTATACACAGTTAAATTTACTGAAAATATACGACATGTATTTACACAAACGTATGTGCACCCCTTACCATCACACAAAGCTTGAAGCACACAGTCGTATATAATGTCTTTGTATGCTGTAGCATTATATTTCTAACTCAGTAAACGAAGTACTTTTATGCATGTTGTTTTCAGCCCTACACATTCCTCAGCTAGCAGGGTTTTTTTTTCGCTTTTCGGTTCGTTTAATTATTTGCAGCGAGAAAACAAACAAACTAACCAAAAGAATCGATTTCAGTCAGTCGGATGCGGATTTAATAGGTGTGGAAAGCACACTACGACTTTGTTCCGTTAGCGAAGGATAATGGGTCGATTTGGGACTTACCCACCAACACGTAGAACGGCGCGAGCGTTGGAAAACTCTCCTTTTCGTCTCTTCCGGTTTGAACAAACAAACAAACGGCGTGAGAGAGAGAGAGAGACACACACACACACACACACACGGAGACACGGAGACACGGTTTGTGTTCGTCTACCGTCGATTATTTTATTAATCTTGTGATGTGCAGGTATGTTGTGTTTCTATTATTATTATTCATATTATTCTTATTATTCTTATTCTTATTCACAGCGCGGTAATAGGTCATTGTTGCTAGCCCGGTCTATAACTAGCTTCCTGAAGCTAATCATCTATATTTGTATGTAATTAGCGAGATGAGATGATTGGAGTGTTATTTTCAGAAGTATAGATGAGTTCATAAAGTAAAAAAAGAAACAGCAGACACTCCTGCAGCCCGGGTTCTAACCACACACACACACACACACACACACACACACACTCTCTCACTCTCTCTCTCTCTCTCACACACGCACACTCTCTCTCTCTCACACTCTCTCTCACACACACTCTCTCTCTCACACTCTCTCTCTCTCTCACACTCTCTCTCTCTCTCACACACTCTCTCTCTCTCACACACATACTCTCTCTCACACACACACACACTCTCTCCCTCACTCACACACACACACTCTCTCTCTCACACACACACACACACACACACTAGCTGGGTTTGATTTGAGTTGGTTATATTTAAAGGGTCACATTTGCATTTTGACCTAAAAAACTGTAAATAACCAAAAATCTTGTGTAGAATGTAAACAGTTGCCTGTATAACTGTATAATTTCCAGGTCTGTGTATAAAGCTAATAAAACTCCGATCCTGTTCTCCATCTATCACTAAATGTTTTCCATCCATCTAGGGCTGTGAGATTATGACGAAAATATCACATTTCTGCGATGTGTATAACGGTATATAATTGAAGTAAATAACCGTCAGCAGAACAGTAGTAAAATAAAAAGGTAAACTGTCTTTGATGTACTTTCCTTTAATGTCTACAAACATAAAGATTCATTTTTAAAAAATGACTTCAAATCAACAGCATCTGTTCGCTACCATTTAATCTGTAATTATTAAAAACCTAAAGAAAAATACGTCACCGTACCATCCATCTGTCCATCACTATACGTTTTCTTCCCGTCCATCCGTCACAGCCGCGATGATGTAATGCTAATATGCTATCGCTACGTGCCCTCAGAAAATAACTTCAAGAAACCAGTCCTGATCTACCTGCACTCGTGTAATCGCTAACACTAACCCGTCTTCTGTTCCCCCTGCAGCTGAATCCGAAATGACGACGTCCCCGAGATACCCGAGCTCCAGACCGACAGGTAAATCTCTGCACCCGAGTCCGAGGGACTCTCACCCGAGTCCGGTGTTATCCGCGTATCTCTCTGATCCCCTGAAGCAGTATAACCCACCACGACCGCTCCACTTCACTCCCCCGAGGTCCGCTGGATGTCTTCCTTCCTCCATCTCCTCTAAACCCCGACTGAACATCCTCACTAAGCATCTTCACTAAAGATGAAAGTTTTGGCACCCTTAGCTGTCTCTGCTATCAAGTGAACGTTTGCACATGTTTTGTGCAAGGTGCCAATAATTTTAGCGTGGACTGCACGCCATTAAATGGTGTGTAGGGATCGTTGTGCACTCCATGTTTAAATATAAGTGCACTTCTTAGTGTACAGGACACTGTAGTTCCAGTAGAAAGTAGTGCACTTATAAAGCTAAGACGGAGTTGAATAGATAAATAAGTGTCTAACAGACACTGAATATGGTGGACGTTGTTTTCTGTACACTGTCTAGTGCACTCGGTTTAACAGCTCGGATTAATCTTCCTGCTCTCTGTGTAAGTGCACTACATAGGGAATGAAAGAGCCTTTAAACCAAACTGTAGCTTTACTGGGCGGCCATCTTGGATTCAGAGTGTCTGAAATGACCCCTACACCCTATCTAGTGTTTAATAGGTGTCTGGAATTTTAGCAATTTACCCCTTAAATAAGTGCACACTACCTTACCTGGCTTGGGTATGAAATGACCCCTACACCTTTATTTTGGTTTCCAGTAGGGGAGGTATTTGGGACACAGCCCCAAGACCTAAAATAAGTGAAGTGCCTAGGGTATGAAATGGCCCCTGCACCCGTGTTCAGTAGGGAGGTATTTGGGACACAGCCCCGAGGCAGTGTTATTTCCTGTTTCCTGTGTGTCACAGTCGGGAAGCCGGATGTGGAATTCCAGACGCCGGCCGTGTCGGAGAAGTTCCAGGGCCGATTCGGATGGAGGCCGAGAGCTGAGAGCGAGACGGATGCTGGAGCGAAGACCACAGACAGCACGGAGGGTGAGACGGAAATCTGACCTCAAATGCAAAAAAAAAAAAAAACCACACGCAGAACGACTTCGTAAAATCCAACGTGCCGTATTTTCATTCGTTTACTGGCACCTGGCAACCCAGTCTCGTAAATGTGTGTATAGTGTGTGTGTGTAGTGTGTTTGTGTGTGTGTGTAGTGTGTTTGTGTGTGTGTGTGTACAGACCAGAGTGCAGTGAGAGGTGTGAGCTGTAACATGAAGCTCCTCTATAAATAAACGTAACCTTTGTGTGGCTCTCAGAGAAACATCAGCGGCGACTCAGCAACAGTGCGCTCGGGCCGAGTGTGTGTGTGAGTGTGTGTGTGTGAGTGTGTGTGTGAGTGTGTGTGTGTGTGTGAGTGTGTGTGTGAGTGTGTGTGTGAGTGTGTGTGTGAGTGTGTGTGTGAGTGTGTGTGAGTGTGTGTGAGTGTGTGTGAGTGTGTGTGAGTGTGTGTGAGTTCTGAAGGACAGAGTGGGTTTAACAGCAGCGTGATGTGGAAGTAAAATCTGTTGGTGTTTGTGTGTCTGGAGTCCAGGTGAGTTTTGGTGGTTATTATTATTTATTTTTCTTTCCCCTGTTTGATTTGTTTATTTACTTACATAACCACAAAAGTATTAACTATTTTTACTTGTTGTTCATTCTTTTTTTGTTTATTTATTACCTGTGTTATGTATTTATTTATATTTGTGTATTGATTTGTTTATTTACGTGTTTTATTGTTTATTTGTTTACTTGAGCTGTTTAATTAATGCTTTTAAATTTTGACTCGTGCTTGTTTGGA
Organism: Ictalurus furcatus; assembly: GCF_023375685.1. Lineage (NCBI taxonomy): Eukaryota > Metazoa > Chordata > Actinopteri > Siluriformes > Ictaluridae > Ictalurus > Ictalurus furcatus. The sequence continues at coordinate 20,492,984 of NC_071277.1, read as the reverse complement.
AAATATTTGCAACATTTGTGTAGCTTGCATACTGACTGTTTGTTTGTTTGTTTGTTTATTTATTTGGACTACGAGGCTAATGTTGCTAACAAGTAATAGAAGCCCATGGCCTCCAGTTTAGCATCTGACATAATGTAGACCTTCTGTTTCAGTTACACACACTATGCTAATCTCCCTCTCTCCCTCTCCCCCCCTCTCTCTCCCTCTCTCCCTCTCTCCCTCTCCCTCTCCCTCTCTCTCCCTCTCTCCCTCTCCCTCTCTCTCTCTCCCTCTCCCTCTCCCTCTCCCTCTCTCTCCCTCTCCCCCTCTCCCTCTCTCTCTCTCTCCCTCTCCCTCTCCCTCTCTCTCCCCCTCTCCCTCTCTCCCTCTCTCTCTGTCTCTCTCGCTCCCTCTCTCTCTCCCTCTCCATCTCTCCCCCCTCTCCCCCTCTCCCTCTCCCTCCCTCTCTCTCTCTCTCTCTCTCTCTCCCTCTCCATCTCCCCCCCCCCTCTCTCTCTCAGCAGAATTGTGCAGTCCGTCCTTCCAGCCGATCCGGAGTCAGATTCCGATCCCCACCGCTCATGTCATGCCCTCCACGGCCCACAGTCCTTTGCAGCGACCCACAGACTCCCGCTCCAGCTCCTCCGGCTCCAGATCGTCCCTCTGTAAATCCGCATCGTCCCCGAATCTGGAGGCGCAGGACGGGGGTGGAGTCAAACAGGACTGCCTGAGTCGCTACCGCAGCCTCGTCAACGGGTTAGACCACTCGCTGTTCCCCGGAGCGGACCACAACCACACCCGGCTGGACGAGGGGCAGGGCTTCGACACGCCCCCCGTGGAGCCGACTCTGAACCAGTCCGGGCTGCTCGGGGGATTCGGACCCGACGTCAGGATGAAGCTCCACATGACCGGGCTCGGAGATGGCGCCGAATATCGGGCCGATGCCTTCCGTAACGCTTTGGATCAGACGTATAAGGTGTTGCCCGAAGCCAGAACAGGAATTCCGTCCGCCTCGGAGTCGTACGGCAAAGCGAAGGCACATCCGGGTGAAAACATGGCCGACTGGCAGCAGAAATTCGAGAGTCTGCGAATGCAGGTGGAGCACATGCAGGTGAGAGAAGGCAGCTCAGGTACACCTGTCCGTCTGTATCTTATTCAACAGAGGTGAGGGAACGACTCTTTATAGCTGCTGTAACGTAAACGAGAACTTGTTTAACGGTAAGATTAAACGTAACTCGTTCTTTTAATGAAGAGAAACTGTAATCGGTGGTAAAATGCTGTAGTGTCAGAGGAATAAAACACTTGGGGATGTGCTGTTGTAGGAAAATAATCAACTTTGGAGTGGTGACAGTGACTCCGCTTCATCACACCAGCCTGTAGTTGATGATTTTCCTCTAAATGCACAACACACACAGTGTAAGTGATTGTTACTTAACTTAACTTCATTTAAACATAATGAATGTCTAAAATGAACCCCCCCCCCCAACGTTGTAGTTATTAGGGAGCGGTCAGTACTCGTCTCCGTATCCGGCTCCTCTGCTGTCTGAAAGCGGGAAATGGGAGGCGGTGATGAAGGCCAACGAGAGTCTGCTGAAGGAGAAGGAGCTCATCATTGACAGGTATTTACACACACACACACACACACACACACTTGGGTTTGTTTCCTCCAGCAGTGAAATCCTGTATGGACTGGTCAGTAATATTTCTACAGCAGTGATGGGTGTGTTGATTAGTTTGTTGTTGTTGTTGTAGGCAGAAGCAGCAGCTGTATCAGCTCGAGCAGCGTCTCAGAGAGAGCGAGTTACAGATCCACGGAGCTCTGATAGGACGAGGAGCGCCGTTCACTGACGTCTGTCTGCTCAGACTGCAGGTCTCTCATACGGCCCCATCTCCAGCTGTGTAGCATGTTTATTATTATTATTATTATTATTATTCTATTTCATCTTAAAGACCTTAATCGTGCGTGCCCGACACAGCTCATTTGCATGTAACGACGCCCACAAAACTCCATAAAAGGTCAAGTGTGCAGAGAACAGGGAGCACGAAATGAGCGATCAGAGTAAAGGCTGAAAAACAGACCTGGAAGTTATTTTGACTCGCCTACACACACTACCGGTCAAAAGTTTGTGGACACTCGTCTGAAATGTTTCTCATGATCGTTAAAACCCTTTCGATCTGAAGGTGTGTGATTAAATGTGTGAAATCGGTGTCTGGAATATAATCGTGCCGACGGATTCATTTCTTTCGTTAGAAAGCTAACATTTTATTTACCAAAAAAATGTTTTTTAAACGTACGACTCGGAGAGAAATATCCTGAAGGGCAGGTGATGAGTGTGCAGCGTCGGTGGGAACTCCTTTAATACTGTTTAAAACGCATCTCAGGGGAATTCCTCAAGAGATCCGGTGAGAAAATGCCGAGAATACTTTTCTGGAAAACGCGCGTCTACTTTGAAGATGCTAAAATATTAAATTATTTTGAATTATTTAAGATTTTCTAATCACAACATAATTCCCATAGTTCCATTTGTGTTACTCCAGAGTTTTAATGACTTTATTATTATTATTCTAAAATGTGGGGGAAAATAATAAAAATAAAGAATGAGTGTGTTTAAACTTTTGACTGGTCAATATAAATATATAATAATAATATTAATAATAAGCGAGCGCTAAATCCTCAGTTTTTTTTAAACGTACTTGTCAGGAGGCGCAGCGCGAGAACGCTTTCCTTCGCGCCCAGTTTGCCGAGCGCAGCGACTCGTTTGCTCAGGAGAAGCTGGAGGCGGACCGGCGTCTGGGAGCCGTGGAGGCGGAGACTCAGCGTCTGAGCGAGAGTCTGAAGGAGAGCGCGGAGAAACACGTCGAGGAACTGAAAAAGCAGGAGGAGAGAGTGAGCACCGACGGCAAAACACAGTCACTACAGGTACCACAGAGCGTTAAACGTGGTGTGCAGTACAAATCTGCGTGTGTGTGTGTGTGTGTGTTGAAGATCCGTAACCGAGACAAGCACATCACCAACCTGAAGAAGAAATGTCAGAAGGAGGCGGAGCAGAACCGAGAGAAACAGCAGCGCATCGAGACGCTGGAGCGTTACCTGGCCGACCTTCCCACCATGGAGGACTACCAGAGCCAGAGGAAACGGGTACGAGCAGACTTCACCTGTATGCAACACACACACACAGTTTAAATACGGTTCCTGTACCACCGGTCTGTAACATGAAACCATGTAATTGAATCAGTTGAAAGCTATGGTGACTGGAGCTTACTATTTTTTTGTGTGTGTGTGTGGGGGGGGTAGCTGGAGGCAGCAGAGCAGAAGGTGGATGAGCTGCAGGGATTGGTGGAGGAGCTGGAGGCTCAGCTGAAGGAGGTGCGAGCAGCCAATCGCGCTAAAGACGGACAACTGGAGGAACAAAACCACAGAGAGAGGGAGCTGCTCGCTACAGTCACTAGGTACACACACGCAAGCACGCAAGCACGCAAGCACGTGCGCGTTTCTACAGTCCACTGTTGTAGCAAGAACATTATTTATTCCAAACCTGTGTGGAAAATAAAGCGTTCGTCAGCTGATCCATGTATTTTTGGTTTTTTTTTGTAATTTGAATAATTAACCTGAGATTGTGTTAGAAGTGTTACAGCATCAGCAATGAGCCAGTCAGGTTACAGTATATTGCTTTTATTTATTTGTTTTTTATTTACTGTTGTCCTTTAAAGTTTTGGACTGGATTTCTATTCATCTAGCACTTTTAATTATGATTATTATTATTAGTAGTAGTAGTAGTAGTAGTATTCATATGCAAATACAAACCACATAACTTTAGAAATTTTACAGAGGAAAAGGGGGCGTGGCCACATATGAGGCGGGGTGTGTAGGTTTGTGGGTGTTTCCTAATCGCATATTCATTAAGCCTTAGCATGTCTGTGCTCTTTTATGGGCTCTGATGACACGTTTGTGGTTATTGTAATAAAAACGCACGCAGTGTTTACTACAAGAATACGAAGAGCACACGACGCAGAGAGATGAACGAGGACCGGTGTGTGTGTGTGTGTGTGTGTGTGTGTGTGTGTGTGTGTGTGTGTGAGAAGCCTGCAGGCCCGAGTGCAGGAGGGGTTGGACGATGGAGCTCGGTTGCCGTCTCTGGACGTTGAGAAGCTCCGTGAGGAAAACGCCTCTCTGAAAGAAGAGCAGCAGAAACTCAGAAAGGTAAAAGTTGTGCAGGATCAATAACGGCGTTTCACACACGAGGATTTCTTTATTCTCAGAACATAAACTGGCAGAAGTTAAAGAAGGCAGCGCTGGAGTGCGGCGCGAGACGTTATCGAGCATTAGCGGTGACTCTTGAATGAAATCTGACGTTTCAGGTTATCGAGAAGCAGCTGAGGATGACGGAGCAGCTCGGCTCGCAGATCAGGGTGTGTAGATAAACCGTTACTTCATCCAAACATGCTAACGTTGCTAATGGTCAATAAATAGATAAAAGGTCAAGGGGTCAACTAGCTGACATTTTTGCTAAAAGGCTTTATTGTAGATGTCACAGTATTAATTGAACTCTTGAATGCTGGTGTGAAAGTCCTCTTGTGTTTATTGTGTGTGTGTGTGTGTGTGTGTGTGTGTGTGTGTTTCCTCAGAGTGTGCAGCAGCAGCTAGCGGAGGAGGAGAGCAGCGGTCAGGCTCTGAGAGACGAGCTGAACTCGAAAGATCAGCAGCTGCTGCAGTTACGCTCGGCTGTGAAGGAGGTGACGTTTGAAACTTGTTGTTTCTGTGTTTGTGTAATTACCGCAGGCTGCCTTTAGGAGGCAGTAGAGTCATTCATTTTATATTTAAAATTGTATATTATATTGTAATGCGAGAAACTGGCAGGTCTTTCAGTACTACATTATCACCAGCATAACTATAACGTACATGTCCATGACCGCTGGAGCAGCTCCTACCGTAAATACACTAATAAATGGGCAAGTTTCTGATCAGCTAACGCACTAATACTGTAACGTGAATTGATTAATAACATAATTTATTTATATTATTATCAATGTTTTACTAATTCTCGTATAACGTTAGTTGGTCCGACGGATCTTGAGAAAGTGTTTGGTTTTTTGTGTGTGTGTTTCAGCTGTCTGCACAGAACCAGGAGCTGATGGAGCAGAGTGTGTGTCTGCGTGAGCGTCTGCAGGCCGAGTCGAGTGTGTGTGATGTGCGACTCGCTCAGCAGCTGCTCGATGAAATGGCGTCGTGTCTGTCTGACCTGCGCTCCCTCTGCAGCGTCCTCACACACACCGCACACGGCCGAGACCCCAACCTGTCCCTGCTGCTGGGGATCACCGGTGAGTACACATACACACACACACACACAGACACACACACACACACACACTCCAAGTAGTGGTGTGTGAAAGCAGCTAGGTAAATAATAGACATAAATATATTTATATTATTAATAATATAACAATAGCTATATAGTTAACAATAGTTTTTTTTTTTAGGAGTAACTAGAAATCAGTGGTGTGTGTGTGTGTGTGTGTGTGTGTGTGTGTGTGTGTGTGTGTGTGTGTTCCAGCCCCTGCTGTATCGGAGGCGTGTGATGATTGGCGAAATCCTGCAGTTCTACAGAAGAAACTCCAGGAGGCGCTGCAGCTGAGACGAGACGTGGAGGACCTGCGGAACACCGTGTCGGACCGCTACGCCCAGGACATGGGGGAGAACTGCACCACACAGTAACGCAGAACCCACAGAACCCGAACTGCTCCACACAAGAACTGGCAGAAACCCAGAAGAGTTTATAGAAGAACTGGCAGAACCAGAGCTCCAACCTACAGTATAAAAACTGAAACTAACGAGAACCAGGAGAACGTGTGGAACCTAACCCCAGACTGAATTCATTACTTTTTTTTTTTTCTTCCTCGCTCTAGAAGGGCTAACGAAGCTAATGCTAATAACACTACACTACTATTTTTCTATAAAAGACTTTATATTATTCTTTTTCTAACGTCTTCGGAACCCTGAGGTTCTTTGTGCAGCAGAAACAGTGTTGTTAAACGCTAACGTTCCTGCGTGTTCAGGAACGAACGTGATGTGGTTGACACTCAACTGATGATATTTTAAACGTTGTTGTTTTTTTTGTTTTTTTCTTCGCTACAGTAACACACGAGGTGTGACGGACCTGCCGTTATTTGAGACGGTGGCGTTTGTAGTCGAGGCCGATTAAATGCTCCCTGCCCTCATCTCTGCTCGCTCACTCGTCTAACGACCAGAGAGCGACACCCGCGTCTGTAATTACAGGCGGAGAACCTTCCATTAAAACCTCGTTTATGAACACTATGCACACTATCCGGAAACTCGTTACTTTTCCTTAGAACATTCCGTCACCTTTATAGAACACTTTACAGAGACGACACTAGTACAGAGATGGGGCTTCACTCGAGTGATTCACTGATTTGATTCTTTTCAACTTCAGCGAGTTGATTCATTTATTCAGTTCACCGCTCACAAACGAATCCTGAAACATCAACACTACAAATCTCTAGAAGAACCCGAGTTCACATCCCTAAAAATTAAAAAATAAAGAGAAACATTTTTAAGTTCATATGCAGTGTTTTGATTCGGTCATGCTTATGAACCGACTCACTGAACTGAATCGTTCAAAAGAGCCATTTAGATTTGCTTACAAGAATCATCTCAAAAGAATCCCTCGTCACTCGATCGGTAGATTTAAAGATGCTCGCTGTATACGATACGTATCATTTTTGCGAGATTTAAGTCTGCGTAAGAACTCGGAAGTTAACGTGCACTACTAAAACCTTTTCAAAAAGGGAAAAGAAATACAGTTTTAATGGTTTTCAGTTCAGTGATTTTTAAATAGTTACAAAATGTTGATAAAATTAGTCAAATAAGAACCAGGAAGCAAATTTATATACTGTTTTTTAAAAAAAAAAAAAAAAAAAAAATTTAATAAAAGCTATAAACGATGATCGCCGGTGATCTTCAGTCTGTGTGACTGTAGTGAATTCTTTCCGACTCTGTTCTTCTCCAGATGATGGCGTAATATTCTCAGAAAACAAAAACAACAAACGACTTGCGCAATGACTCAATCCCGTCATCATCCTCCTATTTCTCAATATTCGTAAGATATTGTTGCGCGATTAATACAGATTGTGATCACTTTCCAACGTGAGCGAATGAACGTGGTCATTATATTTATATTTATTGGATGTCAGAGTAAACAACCTGCGCAGAACATGGCGTGTTTCCGTAGCCTCCAGTTCAGCATGCTAACGGCGTGTGTGTAAATGAGATGATGAGAGGCACGCGGTCGCCTCCACGCGCGAGCTTTGGAATGATGTGTACATTTGGGTTGAAGTTTTTTTCCTTTGCGTGTAGTTACAGTCGTTGTAAATAACTCGAGGACGGAACTAAAAAACCGTGGTGTGTGTCGTGAAAATATCTTTCCACTCTGTGTCCGTGCGAGTGTTGTCTTTTCTTCCCGTGATGTCTGACGCGTTTGGCAGCGCGATCAGCACGGTTTGAGTTTCTGCTTTTCTTTCTTCGTTCACCGTGTGATGAAGGCTTTAGTTTCATATTTCAGACAGGAGAAATGACTTTGTACTTTTCTTCCCCCAGAGAGTCTTCCAGATGTTGTTCACAGTTCAGTACTGTAAGCGTTCATTTCCCCGGCCAGTGAGCCTCCGCCTCGCCCTGACGCTAAAATAAAAGTGTTTGTTCGTTCATGACTTTTTAAGAAATAAAGGTTTTTCTCTCAGACGACGACGGAACTGTGGTTGATTTTACAGAAACGGAGGAAAGCGGCAGAACCTGCACACACTCTTAGACGGCGCGGGTCACGATGCTTTGCGCTAATACGGGCTCAGAGATGCGTTTGATTGGTCAGTTCAGGAGGTGCTTGTCAGAGGAAGTGACATCATTCACCAAATCTAAGCTTTCCAAGAGATGTTAGGTAAGATTTGGAAGATCTTAAATTCATGAGAGGGTTAACTTGAACAGTGCTGTGTGCTGGTGTGGAGCAAAAGTAATGAAGTGTGTGTGTGTGTGTGTGTGTGTGTGTGTGTGTGTGTTTGTGTGTGTGTGTGTCGCACTACATGCGTGCTGAATGTCAGGGTGATGAAGTTACTATCCCAAAGTTGATTATTTTCCTTCATAAGTGTTTTATTCCTCTTCTGCTTCAGCAGTTTGCCGACATTTGCTACCGTTTTATTTATTAATGTTCGACACGTCGTACTTTTTATCCGTTTATAGTTACATTTTAATGTTCCTTCCAAACCACAAAGAACTCCCCTGTCCCGAAGATGTCTGAAACGCTGGCACTGGAGACTCCTTCCATAAACGTTAACGAGAATCCGCTGTGCACGTCCCTGTGACCCAGCTGTTACTATGGAAACGATGATGAGCGCGTTAATAAAAACCTGTTACTGATCAGAGCTGCTGTTCTACAGGATTAATCAGCACCTCCTCTTCTGACCAATCACGATCCAGAACTCGGCAGCGCATCAACATGATTTATGGCAAACTAATAACTGAGAGAAAACGATGTTTTTTTATAAAGTTTGAGGTAAAGATATAAAATTGTACTCCCAGTATGTTTGGAAATGCAGCGTGTCTGTGTGTAGATCTATCTGTACTCGCCGCTGATTGGCTGGGAAGGCGCGGTGTTTGATTCGGCTTTTTGCGTATTGCATTTCTATGATGTCACTGGTGGGCGGGGCCTCAACAGCAAGGCGGCGTTGGGTGTCAGACCGCACTGTAGAAGTGTTTGGTCATCGTCGCTATGGTAACGCTGATGCAGGAACGCGCTGATGATGTCATAGGGAGGTCCTCTACTGCCTCTGTGGTGATGGGATAGACAAGAACAACTTACACACTGATGAAAGACTTTATGCACACACACACACACACACACACACACACACACACACTGGCTCAGTGAGGCGGCTTCACCTGTGAGTGTCCAGGTATCGGCGTAAATGTCCGATAGTCTCAGAGCAGAACATTTTCAAAATAAACGTCTTCTCTCCGTCCTCGGATTTCACTCGCAGGCTGGAGATCTCCGACACTTCGTCACACTCCGGTCTAAACACACACACACACACACACACACACACACACATTCCACAGTGGTGCTGAATTCTGGATTGTGATTGGTCAGAAGGTGGCTCGGACAGTAGCGCAGCTCCACATCACTGATATTAATGCGCTCGTTCTGATATGTTATCGTTTCTATAGTAACGGCTCATTCACACGGACGCTGATGTGGAGAAGCGCTCTGTAATTTATTTAACATTTAACAAAGTTTACGCTTCCTTGTGGTTTCTCAGTAACGATGTAATGAGAGGGAGAATAGAGAGAGAGAGAGAGAGAGAGAGAGAGAGAATAGAGAGAGAGAACAGAGAGAGGGATGGTGAGGGAGCGAGTGTTTATAGCTGCTATAGCGTAAGCGAGAACAGGAACTCACTCGTTTCAGGGTACGTTACATGTAACTATAAACGGATAAAAAGTATAACATGTTCTTTAATAAATAAAAAGATGTAATAGTGGGTAAATTGCAGTGGTGTGAAAGGAATAAACCGCTTAGGGGCGTGCTGTTAGGAGAATAATCCCCTTTAACGGGTAAGTGTAGTAACAGTGACTCTGAGTAAGGAGTAGAATTCTGACGCGCTCGCTCCTGCAGTTTTTAAAGTCATGTATAATAAACGTTTCATCGCGATCGGGTCATAAATGATGACGAGAGATTACCTTTCTCTCAGAGTCTGTAACGCAGGTGTTTCTATTACGCTCAGTCCACCACTCTCAGCACCGTCACAACCCTACACACACACACACACACACACACACACACACACACACACACACACACACACACATGACGTATATCATGTCTTTATAATATATAATATACAGACAGTATAAATGATTGTGTATTATGATCAATTCTATTTTAATTTCTAAGACAGAGACAGATTGTAAACTTCGCTGCATGTATAAAACTTTTCAGTGTCGCCCGGTAATTTGCATACCGGACCGTGATTGGTTCAGGTATTTCGTGACACCACAAACTGAGCTCTCATATATAGCTCCGCCCCCGAATCAGTTTTAAACTCAAGAACAAATAAGAGTGAGTTTATATCACGGACTCACAGATAAATGAAAAGGCTGTGATGTGTAATCGATCCCAGCATGCACCTGGCTCCTCAGGGTGTTAATTAGGGCATATTCTTACTCAAATAAATCAAATCAAATCTTTCGCTGTGTGTGTGTGTGTGTGTGTGTGTGTGTGTGTGTGTGTGTGTGTGCGTGCATGTGTGTGTGTCGCTGCTGTGACCTGCAGATGGTGTTTGAGTGACGAGCGAATGTTGATCACGTTTCCTCCTTTCACCACACGCTCCGGGAGTTTATTCAGGAACTGCTGCATCGATAACTTCCTGTCTGAGCACACACACACACACACACACACACACACACACACACACACACACACACACACACACACTGCTCATAAAGATGATCTACTAAAATAATAAAACTTCAGAAAGTCATAATGTACCAGACCCGACACGCGGGAACAGTCTCAAAAAAATTCATTATTTAAGAATTCAGTACAAATACACACCGTGTAATAACATTTATGTCTAAAATCAACAGTAAATAAAAGAATTAGAGACAAATGAAAATGGATCATAATCTAATAACAGAAAATAAAAAATTATTAAAAATAAATATATTGATAAAATCTAGGTCTATACATTTATTTTAGAAAAATATATTTGAATAAATCTTCGTGTGTGTAAGATGTGTGTAAGATGTGTGTTTATTCAGACCTGGTACACAGCTGTGTGTTTTACTCGCTTCCTGTCTGTAACGCATCACTTCCTGTTCTGACCCTCCAACTGTGTGACCTTTCCCTGGAAACTCCGCCCTGAAATCCTCCTCCCGCCTGTCATCCACCTGCCCACACGTTTACACACAAATACACTGTTACACCACACACACACACACACACACACACACACACACACACACTCACACACTGTACACCTGAGTTAATAATGCTAATGAAACTGGCTCAAAGTCTCTCACTTTCTCTCTCTCTCTCTCACACACACACACACACACACACACACACACACACACACACACACACACTCACACACTGTACACCTGAGTTAATAATGCTAATGAAACTGGCTCAAAGTCTCTCACTTTCTCTCTCTCTCTCTCTCTCTCACACACACACACACACACCTGAAAGAGCACACCATGAGGAAACCTGTCCTTCAGCTCAGTGGGAAAAAATCCATCCATCAGGTCCTGAAGGAATCTCTGAGACGAGAACGAGAGAAGGAACGACAGACGGTCAGTAACGAGGAGATGAACACGTCTGACTCACAGTCTGAAAATTCTTCAAAAAACTAAATAAGAAAATAAAGAACAGAAAAAATTCCACTCTAAAATCGACTTCATTTCAATTCAATTTCGTTACAAAATGCTAAAAAACAAGCAAAGAAAACCAAACTAAAATCATTTAAATGTGTTAAATGTGAACATGCTCATGAATATAAACATACAAATCATACAAAACAAAATAAACAAACAAACAATAAGAATTTAAATAACAATTTGTAAATGTTTTTTAAATATGCCATAAACATAATCAATAATTTAATTGTCTTAATAAATAAATAAATAAATAATACATGAAAATATAAAATGAAACAATAGAAAAATCTAATTGAATAAATATGACTGATGATGATATTAACACAAATGTCTTAAAAATAGAAATATAAAGCTGTGTGTGTGTGTGTGTGTGTGTGTGTAACCTGCGTGTGGGGTTCTGTGTAGGGTCTGAAGGGGCCGTGTGTGTGTGTGTGTGTGTGTGTGTGTGTGTGTGTGTAACCTGCGTGTGGGGTTCTGTGTAGGGTCTGAAGGGGCCGTGTGTGTGTGTGTGTGTGTGTGTGTGTAACCTGCGTGTGGGGTTCTGTGTAGGGTCTGAAGGGGCCGTGTGTGTGTGTGTGTGTGTGTGTGTGTGTGTGTGTGTGTGTGTGTGTGTGTGTCTAACCTGCGTGTGGGGTTCTGTGTAGGGTCTGAAGGGGCCGTGTGTGTGTGTGTGTGTGTGTGTGTGTGTGTGTGTGTGTGTGTAACCTGCGTGTGGGGTTCTGTGTAGGGTCTGAAGGGGCCGTGTGTGTGTGTGTGTGTGTGTGTGTGTGTGTGTGTGTGTAACCTGCGTGCGGGGTTCTGTGTAGGGTCTGAAGGGGCCGTGTGTGTGTGTGTGTGTGTGTGTGTGTGTGTGTGTGTGTAACCTGCGTGCGGGGTTCTGTGTAGGGTCTGAAGGGGCCGTGTGTGTGTGTGTGTGTGTGTGTGTGTGTGTGTGTGTGTGTGTAACCTGCGTGTGGGGTTCTGTGTAGGGTCTGAAGGGGCCGTGTGTGTGTGTGTGTGTGTGTGTGTGTGTGTGTGTGTAACCTGCGTGTGGGGTTCTGTGTAGGGTCTGAAGGGGCCGTGTGTGTGTGTGTGTGTGTGTGTGTGTGTGTGTGTGTGTGTGTGTGTGTAACCTGCGTGTGGGGTTCTGTGTAGGGTCTGAAGGGGCCGTGTGTGTGTGTGTGTGTGTGTGTGTGTGTGTGTGTGTGTGTGTCTAACCTGCGTGTGGGGTTCTGTGTAGGGTCTGAAGGGGCCGTGTGTGTGTGTGTGTGTGTGTGTGTGTGTGTGTAACCTGCGTGTGGGGTTCTGTGTAGGGTCTGAAGGGGCCGTGTGTGTGTGTGTGTGTGTGTGTGTGTGTGTGTGTGTGTGTGTGTCTAACCTGCGTGTGGGGTTCTGTGTAGGGTCTGAAGGGGCCGTGTGTGTGTGTGTGTGTGTGTGTGTGTGTGTGTAACCTGCGTGTGGGGTTCTGTGTAGGGTCTGAAGGGGCCGTGTGTGTGTGTGTGTGTGTGTGTGTGTGTGTGTGTGTGTAACCTGCGTGTGGGGTTCTGTGTAGGGTCTGAAGGGGCCGTGGAACATCACCATGCCGTTGGAGTAGAGCTGCAGATCTACAGCAGGCTGCTGCGTCAGTTTTGCTCCTCCAGGAACGAAGGTGATGCGAGTTCCTCCTTCTCCTGCGAGAACGTTCAGATCCCGGATGTTCTGCAGCACCAGGTCAAAGTTCACGGAGAAGCTCCTGACCAAAGACCCTCCGGAGAACAGAACACGCCCTACATTCACGTCTCCTTATTAATACGAAGGCTTCCTCCCCAGACTGTGTGTATAATGACTGATAACTCCGTTCATGACATGTCAGAACACGTGCATAAGCCATCACACACACTGTTAATGCTGTTCATTTAAATCAGTAAATATCTGGCCGTTTACAGCATTGTTTAGGACGTATAACAAGAACGGAATGTATTCTTATACAGCACGTCAAAATTGTGTTCATAACATTTATGTAGAAATAAATGGAAAAGAATTTTAAAAAATGTAAATATTAAATTAAAAAAATGAATCTAAAAAATGTAAAATGTATCTAAATCTTATTAAAACAAAAATAATTGATTATAAATTCACTATAATAATAAACACATAGTAAATAATATGATAATATAACAAACAGTATAATATAAATAAATAAATAATACGTGAATAAAGAGTGCTTGTGTTGATTCATGCACGCGCGCCGTCCTGTTGTAAGCTTCGTGGACGCGTAGCTTTTTCACAAACCCTGCTTACACACGTTTTTATGTGCAGAATGTGATTTCTCACGTTTTCACGTGCGTGAGGATGTTCTACGTCCTATAACAGGCTCGAGCGGACTAGTAGGCGTATTAAAGCCAAGCTGTTATAGAAAGTGAATCAACATCTTCTGACTCGTGCTGTGGTGTAAACAAGTTTACATTTTCTGATACCTGGTTGTCGTGACGATTGTTTGGTTTCATCTTCCTCGTCCTCGTCCTCGTCCTCGCCGTCTCCCACCCAGATCATCCCGTAATCCTGCAGAAACTTCTGAACACACAAACCCTCTCTGACCCTCGGTTCACTCTCAGTGAGATTAAACAACTCTGAGTCACTGAGTCACTGAGTCAATGAGATACTGAGTCACTGAGTCACTGAAATACTGAGTCACTGAGTTACTGAGATACTGAGTCACTGAGTCACAGAGTCACTGAGTCAATGAGATACTAAGTCACTGAGATACTGAGTCACTGAGTCACTGAGTCACTGAAATACTGAGTCACTGAGTTACTGAGATACTGAGTCACTGAGTCACTGAGATACTGAGTCACTGAGTCACTGAAATACTGAGTCACTGAGTCACTGAAATACTGAGTCACTGAGATACTGAGTCACTGAGATACTAAGTCACTGAGTCACTGAGTCACAGAGTCACTGAGTCATTGAGTCACTGAGATACTGAGTCACTGAGTCACTGAGATACTGAGTCACTGAGTTACTGGGTTATTCCTCACCTCCATCTCCCAGATCTGCTTCTGCAGCTTGTAGCACTTCCTGTTCACATCCCCTTCATCCTGATTCTCTCTCTGAGCTTTCCCTACACACACACACACACACACACACACAAGAACAAATAAAATCAGCAATAAGATTCATTTACAATAGTGATTAATGATGTTAGTGATTAGTGATGTTAGTGATGTTAGCGATTAGTGATGTTAGCGATTAGCGATGTTAGCGATTAGTGATGTTAGCGATTAGTGATGTTAGCGATTAGCGATGTTAGCGATTAGTGATGTTAGTGATTAGCGATGTTAGTGATTAGCGATGTTAGTGATGTTAGCGATTAGCGATGTTAGTGATGTTAGCGATTAGTGATGTTAGTGATTAGTGATGTTAGTGATTAGCGATTAGTGATGTTAGCGATTAGCGATTAGTGATGTTAGCAATGTTAGTGATTAGCGATTAGTGATGTTAGCGATTAGCGATGTTAGTGATGTTAGCGATTAGCGATGTTAGTGATGTTAGTGATTAGTGATGTTAGCGATTAGCGATGTTAGTGATGTTAGTGATTAGTGATGTTAGTGATTAGCGATGTTAGTGATGTTAGCGATTAGCGATTAGTGATGTTAGCAATGTTAGTGATTAGCGATTAGTGATGTTAGCGATTAGCGATGTTAGCGATTAGCGATGTTAGTGATTACCGTGTAATAGCTTCAGTTTCTCTTCCAGAACCGCGATTCTTCTCGTCTGTTCACAAAAAGAATTAAATTGTAGATGAAGAAGTGATTTTTTAATTTAAACTTATTTATTCACTCATTAGAATACTTTCAAAATACAAAATAAATACAAATAAATGTAAACAAGATGAATAAATCTTTAGGAATATCCGATACATGATAAACAGTGATCATTCAAATGATATTCTCTTTTATTGTTTCGACATAAATCAAAAACTTGTTTTTATTAATGAATTCAAAGTATATATATTTTTTATATTTATTTTAATTTCATTTAGCACAACAAAATGCTTTCTTTTGGATTTCTTTGAAAGTAAGTCATGCTAAGAGCTTAAGGTCACGTCCAGGAGCTAAAGTTTACTTACTACGGGCCACTAGTTTGGACACCTCTGAGCTAAAACAGTGTGTGTGTGTGTGTGTGTGTGTGTGTGTGAGAGAGAGAGAGAGAGAAACCTTCTTGTCGATGTCCAGCGCCTGTGACGTCACCTTTCTCTCTAACTGAGTGAGTTTCTTCATCATGCTGGACATCAGCTCAAAATCAGTGGGTGGAGGCACTGAAACACGTAAACACACACACACACACACACACACACACACACGCACATACGCGCGCACACACAGGGCAACTTGTGATTCTTCACAACTCTCTCATATACAGATATAAAGACAGATTTTCTCCTTCTTACCTTCTTTAGGACTCTTTCTGAGCATGACCTTTGAGCTGAAAGTGTTGAGGCTGTCTGTGACCTCTGACCCTGACTGTCTCTTGGGGAAGAGGTCTCTAAGCAGAGAGGCTTCGTACTCTTCATCGCTCCTCTGCGTCTGATCTCTTCTTCCTCTTTCACTAACAATAAAATATGAAAAAAAAGTCAGGTCAGGTGTGATGATTTACTCTGTGAGTGTCAGTGGGGTGTGAATATTTTTGCACTCTGAATTCTCACCCTTGACTCTGAGGTAGAGGAGCTCGTCTGTTCTTCCTCAGGGTGGAGAGAGGAGAAGTCATTTTATTTGTTTATAAAAGATTAGATTCTGTAAAAAGGAAACATTTACAACAATAATCCTGAAACTTGTAGCTGTGCTCGCGCTCCGCTCCGAGTGGCGTGTGTTTGAAGTCTGTTGTCATGGTAACATGTTTAACCCGTTGTTCTCACATCTGTCCTGCAGGGGGCGACACCGAGCCTCTTCTCCATACATACATTTCAAAACTCAGTGCTAAACCTCAAATACATACATTTCAAAACTCAGTGCTACATTATCAGACATGTCTTCTTAAATGGCGAAGTAAATAAACTTGTTTATCTGCTGTAAACCGTGAATGTTTTTGTATTTAAAAAATAATACAGTTCTCATTATATTTCAGAAATCTCTTCATATCTGTATCTCCATCTATTCATCTCTCCCACCCCTTTTTAAAATGATTTTTTTCTATACATTTTTTAACCTGCTTTGTTAAGTGAAATATAAGCCAAAGATCTCGTGTCAGTACCTAAAATATCAATATGCTATGGAGTAATAAAATAAAATAAAATAAAATAGCTAATAATGATCACTGTGTAGCCTGTAAAGGTAAAAAGAAATCATAAATGAATATTTTTTATAATTAATATTTAATTTACATCTTTTCAAACCCTCAAGGTACATATATAACTTTTTTAAAAAAATATGTATGTATGTATATATATATATAATAATGTACAGTTCACTTACAGCACTTTTTTTTTTTTTACTTTTAAAATAACAAATAAATAAATGCCACCCGGAAAAGGCAGAATTTCTTGTCAGTTATTTTTTGTTTCTAGGATGTATTATGTTTATACTCGAGTCTATAATTCCTGAAGTCCCCATACCCTTAAAAATGATAATATTTTAATATTTTCAAATGTAATAATATTTAAGAATTAATTTAAATGAATTTTAAGCTTTAATAATAATTGTGTTATTATGTTTGAATGTTTCAGTATTTTGTAATCCTGTGTTTTTGTGTTTGTTGTGATTGGACACTCATACGCCATGTTGTTGGAACGTTCTATTTTCTCTACTTCAGTAAAAGAAAATCTATTATTTGTCAAATATTTCATTCTAATTTAGATTTTTTTAAGTTCTATATATATATATTTGTTGCATTTAATTTGGTTTGATTTGATTGGTCGCCCCAGCAGTCCTTCGTCTGCCGATTCATCCAATCAGATCGCGACCGGAAGTAGGGGATGTAAGAAATGCGAGAGGTAACGCGAGGCTCAACATCGCGACACTACACCGACGTTCACTGCGCTGACGTCATCAACCGGCGCCCAAGAACCAACGGTGGGTTTTATGCGGAAGATGCTTAAGAAAAAAGAGCAGCTGGTGAGTTGTTTTGGGATTTTTGTCTGTTTGTCTGAGTGTTGTTGAGTGAAATGTCTCTGCTGGAGGCTGGACGGAGATGTCATGAGTTCCGGTGTTGTTTAGAGAGAAGTGTTAGTGTCACAGATGCTGTTTACATCATTAGGCTTTATGATAAAGATTGGATCCTGAGCATTAATGTGTCAGAAGAGTAACATGGTGATATTTACGCAGTGTGTCGGCATGAAATAGTATATAAACAGTGCTAACAAGCTAACAATCAGGTGGTATATGACAGCTTTGGTGGAAATTCATGGTAATGTTTGATGTGTAGGTTGATATATAGTGTGTGTATAGTGAGATACAGTATTTGTGTTTTTATTATATTATAATAAGCTATTATTATTATTATTATTATTATTATTATTACATTATTATTATTATTATTATTATTATTATTATTGCATTATAACCAACATACCATAGTTATATTGTTGCATATAAACCAGTAATAATAATACAAATAAAAATAACAACAATAATACATTTAAACTCTTACTGAAGTGAAAACTAAACCGCATCTGGTATGTCATTCTCGCTAAACACTTCTCTCCACATCACCGTGAGATCAGACATCATTTAAACCGTTTAGTTTATAAAACAGTATAAAAACTACTTTTAAAAAACGTCTACCGAGTTGGATAAACCGGTCAATGACTAGCTGGAAAGCTTTCCAACTTGTTAAAATGGAGCAAACCACCCGGCTTCATCGCAAACCGCGCTCAGTAGGACAAGAAGTGCACTAAACATGGAGGACGAGTTATTACACCAGGCGGTCAGTTAGGGCGCGTGAGGAAGGAAGCAGCGCGCCATTTGGGACGGAGCCTCGCATGTTCGTAGTGGAAATGTCGCGAAGCTAACGCTAGCGCTGTTGATCTTGTGAGAAATGTAAGAATGTACTCGCGGTGTTTGTTTCATTGGTGGAGCGTCTCGGCTCACACAGTTTATACTCCGCGTCTGGTTTAGGATTTCATTACGAGACGAATGAGATTTTTATTCTTGCGAGATAATTTAGCTGAACGAGTGTCAGTGGTGTTAGCTAGCTGATTAGCCGAGCGAGTTCTGTACAGTGTTGACTTTACACTCTCTCACTCACACACACACACACACACACACACACTGAGTGTGTTAATGAGAGCATGAATTAACAGTAATATCAATACTGTTACTTTGACTCATAAACTGATAACCGACGATATGATACTGATGTTGTTACCGTGATACTTGACGTCACTTCCGTTTTTCATGTCTCGTTGACGGTACACGATACTATCACGATATCGAGACGTTATAAGTATAAAAATCTGACTTTTGGGGCAAAAAAAGGAGATGTTATTCCGTTAATCCTAGGCGATCTGACTGAAGTATTATATCACAATACGAAGATATATTGATATTTTATAGTCCTTCAGTCCTCTGAAACTATTGGCGCGGAAATGCCAGTTCATTTGTTTGTGCCTCAGTCTCCTCTTCAGGAGGTGAGGTGCTGATCAGTTGGGTGAAGGTCTGGTGATGGACGTGTCCAGTCTAAAACCTTCCACTTTTCCCCCTGATGAAGTCCTGTGTTGAGGTGGACGTGTGTTTTGGATCGTTGTCTTGCTGCACGATGAAGTTCCTCCCGATTAGATTGGGTGAATTTCTCTGTAACACGGTGACAAAATGTTCCTGTAAACTTCTGAATTCATCCTGCTGCTACCATCATGAGTTCATCATCAATAAAGATTAGTGAGAATGTTCCAGAAGCAGCCATGCGAGCCCAAGCCATGACGCTACCTCCACCATGCTTCACAGATGAGCTCGTATGTTCTGGATCGTGAGCAGATCCTTTCTTTCTCCACACTTTGGCCTTTCCATCACTTTGGTAGAGGTTCATCTTAGTTTTTCTGGCTTTCTCATTCTTACTGCTGATGAGTGGTTTTGCATCTTGTGGTTTGGGCTTGCTATTTCTGCTCTCGAAGTCTTCTTTGAACGGTGGATTGTAAGACCTTCTCCCTGCCCTGTGGAGGTAGTTGGATGTGTCAATGACTGTTGTTTTTGGGTTTTTCTTCACAGCTCTCACAACGTTTGTCATCAGCTGTTGTTGTTTTCCTCGGCCGACCCGTTCGGTGTCTGTTCCTCAGTCCACCAGCGGTTTCTTTCTTTTTCAGGACATTCCAGATTGTTGTATTGGCTACGCCCAATGTTTGTGCAGTGCCTCTGATTGATTTTCCCTCTTATCTCAGTTTCAAAATGCCTTGCTTTTCTCCCATACACAGCTCTCTGGTCTTGATGTTTTCTTATCCTTTTTAATAACAAATGCAGTCACAGGTGAAACTGAAGGCTAAAACCAAGAGTAGATGTTCCGAGCTACTTATTGTTTAAACAATCACTCTAACGGGACACACCTGGGTAACAAGAAACACCTGTCAGGCACATGTTCCAATATTTTTGCTCGCCTATAAATTGGGTGGTCTGATAGAACATTTTGTATGTCATTTATCACAGCTACATATAAATAGCTGGAAATAAAACCGAAATTCTGATCTATCGTCTAATATTCCTCCTTTTTCCTCTGTATTATCCATCTATAGTCTTTGTGTCCGGAGTTTTTTTTTTTTTTATTTATGTATTCAAGAAAGTCTGATTATGAGGAATTATCATTATTTATTTATTTATTTTTCGTTTGTACAGAATGATTTCCGAGAAAATTGCATCACAAGGCATTTAGGAATGATTTCTCCTGAAAATGACGGCTTGAGGAATGAGACGGGTGATGGAGCAGATCTAAACAGGATTATATTGTTTATTTATTTATTTATTTATTTATTTCCCCCCTTATTAATCCGTTTACGGCGTGTGAGTCAGACTGAAAGGGATCAGACGTCCTGCTGCATGAGCGAGAGCCTGAGGAGAGGATTAGGTGCAGCTCTCACGGACACCGTGATGAATTTACACCGTGTTGTAAGTGATCATGTGAGTGACAGATCGGTCGGATTTCAGTGAAATAAACTTTTAGCTTTCAGTTTTTCAAAGAAAGGGTTTGTTTAGTTTCTCGTCTCTTTTTACATAACTGGTCTCCATGTCAGACTGGTTTGTTCATGAGTTTTCCAGGTGAGCGTAGTGAAGGGGAAACCTACTTACAGAGGTTGTATAAGAAGAGTGCAGTGTCGTGCAAAAGGCACGAAAACAACTGATATTTTGTGAAAGCTGAATGGAGATGATCGAACTGTGGGAAGATTTGTGAGTGATTCAGAGCACAGACGAATTCGGTCAGATGAAGGCTTATTAAGGAAAGTTTCTGACCTACAAACGAACGGTGTTAAAAGGACGGCTATAAAAAAAAAAACCCCACTGTTGAGCAGCATAGAGGTGTTTGAAGCTGCTGGTGTCTCTGGAGTCCCCAGAACCTCTCGATGCAGGAAGCTCCAGAGTCTGGCAGCTGTGCATAAAGCTGCGATTCGGCCAGCCCTAACCAAATCATTTGCGGTGGGCTCGGAAATACACGAAGGCTAATTTTCAAGCCGTTTTATCCACCGCAGAACGGCCTGCTACACTGGATGGTCCAGACTGACGGAGTTCTGGATGGTCCAGACTGACTGAGTTCTGGATGGTCCAGACTGACGGAGTTCTGGATGGTCCAGACTGACGGACTTCTGGATGGTCCAGACTGACGGAGTTCTGGATGGTTGGTGAACACCAAGACTGCGACCTCAGCAAGGAGGTGGCGGAGTGATGATTTGGGCAGGAATATTGGGACGTGAGATGATGGGTCCCTTTAGAGATCCCTGATGGTGTCAAAATGACCTCTATTTGGAGTTCCTAAACGACCGTTTTCTGACATGGTATAAAAAGAAGAATCGAGATTCCGAAATAAAATAATTTCCATGCAGGACGACGCACCATCCCATGCTGCAAAAACCACCATTGAGTCCTTGGTTGCTATGGAAATAAAAGGAGGAAAAGGCATGGTGTGGCCACCATCATCTCCTGACCTCAGTCCTATTGAGCACCTGTGGAGCATCCTTAAAAGGAAGATCTATGAGGGTGACCGTGTACCTCCAAACAGGAGCTTGGGGAGGAAATCCTGCATCCTGTAATGAAATCCAGGCACAAACTATACCTGGACTTACAAGTTCAGTAAGAGCCAAAGAAGGGCTCTTTTATTAATATGTAAATTAAACTGTAAATAGTATTTAGTATTATTATTTTTTTAAATTTAAATTGTTTTATTTTTTGAAAACTGATCTGTCCGTGCAGCACGTTATTACAGAATGTTTTCAAACTGCATTCGGCGTAATTATTTGGATTATTCTTTTTTGAAATCTCAGTAACGCTGTTGTCGTTATCAGTTCTTTCAGGTGTCGTAACATCTACATTGTAATCTCTCTGTTCAGGATGGAAAAAAATCCTCAGTCATACTGACTTCAGGAAAAACAAACACAAATGGCATGTGTATGATTATTTGGAACATGGTGTAATTTCCTAATACGATGAGAAACACACACACACACACACACACACACACACACACACACACGGGTTCAGTAGAAGCTGAAAGATCAGCAGGTGGTGATAGAGTTTGTGTTGGCAGTGCTTTCTGATTTGACTTCCTGGTCCAGCCTGTAAAACAGGAAGAGTTAGTTTTGTGGGCGGAGCTTGTTGTATAGAACTTTGCTAGATTGATTGTGAATCTGCAGGACTTCGATTAATTATAAAACTAACAAAGATACAGTGAGAGACACCGAGTAAGAGAAACAGACCGGTGGAGAGACGGACATACAGAGTCTTTATTTTGTTCTGTAATGTAGTGAACAGGTTCGAGATGATGATGATGATGATGATGATGATGAAGTGTAGTTCACCTTCAGCGTGTTCCTCATCCTTCACCGTGATGTTCCTCACACTGCTAATCCTGTTTAATGTTCAGTTTATTACACACGGTTTATTTATACAAACCCGTGAGCTTATAGTATCAGTTACACTCCTGAGTTTACTCTATACGCTTGGGCTTCCTTTTGTTTTGGATCCGTGCGAGTGTGTGAGAGTGTGTGAGAGAGAGCGAGAGATTGAGGTGAGACGCTGGAATGAAGGAAAAAAAAAAAGAAATAATTATTTATACCTTGAGTAATGTAAGTGTGATTTTGTTTTCTAGATGTTATACAAGATTAAAAAAAACTATGAGTAAAAATCACAAACTGCTGTGGTTAAGAGGAATAAAACGCTTCAACACAGATTTATATCCAGCATTAGCGGCTTTGATGTAAATACACATCATGTCGTTTCATTAAAGGAGGCGTTCGAGATTAGAGCAGCGGTCTGTAACCTTCAGCTCCTGAAATGACGACGTGGCTCCTTTTCTAAAAGCGGGTGGAACCTACCGTGCAGCTGAGTGTTCTCACGTTCCGATCAGATCGGAAATGTGCTGAGAAGTGCGTGGGCCGCGTGCTAGCGTAGCCTGAAAACGAGGGTCCGTCTGTTGAATGTTGAAGCAGCGGTGATGAGGGCGAGACGGTGTTTGTCAGCATACTTACATGCACGAGGACTTTCTCTGCACTTTCTCTCCATCTGATGCACGTTAATCTGGAGATGTCGTATGGCTGAATAACGTGGATCTGATCCCCTCCAGACGCCGTCACGCTCCCCAGTGAACGGAAAACTGCTTCCCGCAGTAAGAATCTGAAAGCATGTCCTGCTTCTGTATACGATGTTGCGCGTCTTCCTCGGTCCTGAAGACTTTCCTGAGCTGGGAAACTTTAAAAGCACTGACTGTGACTGACACTGGAGACTCCTTCCTTAAATGTTGCATAAACATCTCCTTAAAAAAAACCCAGCACCACGTCACCAATTAAAAATAATAATTTTTTAATACAATATGATCTAGTCTTCTTCTTATTCTTCTTATTCTTAATGGAAAAAATGAATTATTATAATAACTTTATTAATCTAATATAATAATGATTAAAATCATTGTTAATAATAGAAACTGTGACTTATTATTTTTATTTTCTTAATAATATTGAATAAATCAGAAGTGAGTGTGTGTGTGTGTGTGTGTGTGTGTGTGTGTGTGTGTGTGTGCGCGCGTGTGTACGCAGTCATGTTATACTATACTCTAATAGCAGTCTATAAGCCGGATGTAAACAGATCACGTCGTGAGTAATCTGAATCTGTGAGACCCGTTTTTTTGCTTGGAGGAGATTTAAAAAGATTACAATCTGCTGCTTTAGTGCTTTTTCCTCCTGACCTCCTCACAGTGAGAACCCAAACTGGTTCTGTGATAAAGAACCGAAGCATGTTGTATTAATAGCATTAAACATGTCCCGGTTAGATTTTTTTGAAGTGTGTAATCTTTAGATTAAACCTGTTTGATGCGTGTGATGATTGATAATAATTAGTGTCGCAGTCGCACTTGCCCTGTAAAGATGTGTGTAGGGAAATAAATGTAGTGTGGTGTGAGGTTGTTGTGATTGTGTGAACTGTGAACCTCTACACTAATAGCTGGGGTGTGGTGGGTGTTCTGGCGCTCTGTGGCTGCCGTCGCATCATCCAGGTGGAGGCTACGCACTAGCGGTGGTTGATGAGACAACTGCCCTCACCCCCCCACCCCCACCCCCCCGCCTACTATGTAAAGTGCTTTGAGTGTGTAGAAAAGTGATATATAAATGTAACTGTAAAAAAAAAATTAGACATTTTTTAAGCCTTTGTGAGAAGTTCAGGAGACGACAATAGCACAGTGCCGTGAACACCCCACCCCACCACACCCCACCCCACCACACTCCACTCCACTCCACCCGGAAACTGTAAAGAGACATAACCTTTAAAGAGTGTTTGTCATCTGCTGTTTGTCTGCCCAAACCTGTGTGTGTGTGTGTGTGTGTGTGTGTGTGTGTGTGTGTGTGTGTGTGTGTGTGTGTGTGTGTGTGTGTGTATGTGTATGTGTGTGTGTTTTGTTGCTCTTGTAGACTCTTGTAGACGCATGTCTGTGCTATGTGTCTGACCCCAAGTGGTACACTTCCTCTTAGTGAAATCCACCGCCATCTTGAGACTCGGAGATGCAGAACTGTGGTGGGTGGGGTGAGGGAGTGAGGGGAGTAAGTGGAGTGGAGTGAGTTGGAGTGGAACGGAGTGGGAGTGAGTGAGTGAGTGGGGTGGGGTAAGGTGGAGTAAGGTGAGGTGGAAAGGAGTGGAGTTAGTGAGTCGGGTGAGTGGGGTGGGGTGAGTGGAGAGAGGTGAGGTGGAGTGGAGAGAGATGGGGTGAGGGAGTGAGTGGAGTGGGGTGGAGAGAGGTGAGTGGGGTGGGGTGAGTGGAGAGAGGTGAGTGGAGAGAGATGGGGTGAGTGAGTGAGTGGAGTTAGTGAGTCGGGTGAGTGGAGTGGGGTGAGTGGAGAGAGGTGAGGTGGAGTGAGGTGAGGTGGAGTGAGGTGGAGTGGAGAGAGATGGGGTGAGGGAGTGAGTGGAGTGGGGTGGAGAGAGGTGAGTGGGGTGAGTGGAGAGAGGTGAGTGGAGAGAGATGGGGTGAGTGAGTGAGTGGAGTTAGTGAGTCGGGTGAGTGGAGTGGGGTGAGTGGAGAGAGGTGAGGTGGAGTGAGGTGGAGTGGAGAGAGATGGGGTGAGTGAGTGAGTGGAGTTAGTGAGTCGGGTGAGTGGAGTGGGGTGAGTGGAGAGAGGTGAGGTGGAGTGAGGTGGAGTGGAGAGAGATGGGGTGAGTGAGTGAGTGGAGTTAGTGAGTCGGGTGAGTGGAGTGGGGTGAGTGGAGAGAGGTGAGGTGGAGTGAGGTGGAGTGGAGAGAGATGGGGTGAGTGAGTAAGTGGAGAGAGGTGAGTGAGTGGAGTGGGGTGGAGAGAGGTGAGTGGGGTGGGGTGAGTGGAGAGAGGTGGGTGGAGAGAGATGGGGTGAGTGAGTGAGTGGAGTTAGTGAGTCGGGTGAGTGGAGTGGGGTGAGTGGAGAGAGGTGAGGTGGAGTGAGGTGGAGTGGAGAGAGATGGGGTGAGTGAGTGAGTGGAGTTAGTGAGTCGGGTGAGTGGAGTGGGGTGAGTGGAGAGAGGTGAGGTGGAGTGAGGTGGAGTGGAGAGAGATGGGGTGAGTGAGTAAGTGGAGAGAGGTGAGTGAGTGGAGTGGGGTGGAGAGAGGTGAGTGGGGTGGGGTGAGTGGAGAGAGGTGAGTGGAGAGAGATGGGGTGAGTGAGTGAGTGGAGTTAGTGAGTCGGGTGAGTGGAGTGGGGTGAGTGGAGAGAGGTGAGGTGGAGTGAGGTGGAGTGGAGAGAGATGGGGTGAGTGAGTAAGTGGAGAGAGGTGAGTGAGTGAGTGGGGTGGGGTGGGGTGGAGAGAGGTGAGTGGGGTGGGGTGAGTGGAGAGAGGTGAGTGGAGAGAGATGGGGTGAGTGAGTGAGTGGAGTTAGTGAGTCGGGTGAGTGGAGTGGGGTGAGTGGAGAGAGGTGAGGTGGAGTGAGGTGGAGTGGAGAGAGATGGGGTGAGTGAGTAAGTGGAGAGAGGTGAGTGAGTGAGTGGGGTGGGGTGGGGTGGAGAGAGGTGAGTGAGTGAGCGAGCAGGTCGATGTTATCTCTCAGGTAATCTGACAGGTGTGGCTTTTCACTGGAAGTATTTGTCAGTCACGTCTCGGCACTGTTCTTTCTGCTGCTCCTGTTTGCTTTGGGTTTGAGCTTCGCCTCTCCCACTTCACAAAACCACACACACACACTTTTCTTCCTCTCGCTCTCACACGCTCAAACACACTCACACACTCGCACTCTCAGGATGTTTCTCCGGAGTCAGTCCAGTGGTTTACTTCAGAGGCTCACTGGTAGAACATTTCAGTTTTATTTTCACCTCACTCTGAACACCACTTCACTGTGAGACTTCACCTCTCTCTCGCTCTCACTCGGACACTCACACTCACACACACACACACACACATTCCTCACAGGAGAACGACACATTTTCTCCTTTTTTTCCTTTTTTTCCATCCCTGGTGTTCAGAGGCTCCTCGGGCCAGTCGGAGACGCGATCATGGTAAGATTTCCAGACTGTCGGGCTTTAGCGTTGTTTTATTAATACTCTCACCTGCAGGCAGGAAGGAGTTACTCGTATCCCTCAGGTAAGAGTTTAGACTTTATTCAGTCGTCAGTTCTTCAGAAAAAGTAAAAAGTATTACGCATATCGGAAGTTGCTGGTTAATTTTAGGATTTAATACATACACACACACACACACACACACACACACACACACACACACACACTCACGCGCTAGGAGCCACATTCTATTTCCTTCACTGACTCAGCAGGCGGTGTGATCGTAGAGCCGAGGTGATGTCGTATAGTATCAGTATCCTGATAAATTACACTACAGTACTTCTTATTTTTCTTTAACACTTTAACTCCACTGTT
Organism: Ictalurus furcatus; assembly: GCF_023375685.1. Classification (NCBI taxonomy): domain Eukaryota; kingdom Metazoa; phylum Chordata; class Actinopteri; order Siluriformes; family Ictaluridae; genus Ictalurus; species Ictalurus furcatus. The sequence continues at coordinate 20,466,102 of NC_071277.1, read as the reverse complement.
ATGCGAAAATGAAGCTGATTGGATATTAAGACAAAAAAAAAAATAAAAATTCAGATTTTTTTTTTCCTGAAACATTGTTAAAGAAAATTAAATTAGCGTCGTCACTCTTCTCCTAGCATTGTGCTGGGGTTTTTCAGCGTGGAAAGTAATCTAGTTAGATAGATAGAGGTGTAGAGAGATATCCTGTATCATGATTACGCTATTAGAACATCTAGAACCCTTAAAGGTTCTTCAGTTCTTAGACGAAAAGTAGCTGATTTAGGCGTTCAGACGTGTTTTTAAGCTTAATAATTTATTTGCGCGTCATTTCAGGAAAAAAAGGTTTAATCAAAAGTTTTTCAAAGTTGAAATTTTTACATTGAATTTTTACTCGTTTTTAATGAATTTCTTTTTATTTTTGTGTAAGTATTGATCTACACTGTAAGCTTTAGTCCTTCTGAGGGAAATGGTTAAAGATTGTGTATAGAACCCTACAACACAGCGTTCCCCTATCAGAAGAATCCCAAGTAGAACCCGAGGGATCCACTGAACTGGGGAATCGTTTTGGATAGTTCTACATCGGAGGTACTTCTGAAGAATCTAAGTTAAGCGTTCTAAGCGTGTGTGTGTGTGTGTGTCTATTAAAGTGAGTATAAAGGTACTCATTAGCGTGTTATTCCTGCGTTCTGTGAGCATCTCAGAGGTTCCACATACACGTTCTGTGGCACGGTGTAATGATAATTAGGTCACTTTATTGGTTCTGTCCTGCAGCTCTAATAATGTTTACCAGTCCGAGGTTCTGATAAACGTTCAGATGACATGGCGTGTCGTTTCAAGCCGCTCGTGTAGGCGATGAGGTCGTATCCAAAGTCCGAGTGGTTAGCTGGTGGTTAGAAGGTGTACACGATGCTAATGCAGGATGCTGATGCTTGTACACCCTCGTAGATTAGCGCTGGTGTTTAGTTTTTGTTATATTTTGTTACACGAACGTGTGTATTTTTGCCAAGTTAAACCTTATAGAATATAGCAAGGGTGTAACCATGGTATGGACATAGGGGGGTCCAAGCCCCCCCTGCCCCCCCCATATCCAAAGTTTGCTACTGAAAATTTGCATATTTAGAGCATAGTTGTAGGATTACAGTTAGCGTTTGAATTCAGGTGATGTCTGAGTGGTAGAAGCTCCCACAGCATGGGGAAATTGTGGCGTGCTGTTTACGTCCTGTGGGCAGATGTATTCTCTGCTCCACAACCTACCATGAAGCCTACCACACCGAGTAGAGGCGAGCTAAGATGTGTGCAGACAAACCACACGCGCTAACATTTAAACACGCAATCACGACTTTTAAACAGACTCAGAAAGGACGGCTACCCGTGAAACTAAATTCATCACTATATATACTATGTAAATACAGTTTCCCCACGGATGCTTCCAAGCTGTGCTGCCTGCATCGTGACCGGGTGCCATTATTTCCCCAGAAGAGCAATGACTGACTCAGATGATCATTTTAATTTGATAAACTGAATATTGTGTTTGTGTACCTGGTGTCATTTATGATGTTACTGTCATCATGCTGTTTAGCTTGCTGTGTAATAAGTGTACAACAGTATATAGTGGAAACCTGAAGTGTTCGCTATGTAAAGGGTCCTGGAGTTTTCTTTTCTTAAATCTAAAGACAAACTGCCATCACTGGTTCTGAATGGAGAACTACAATATGGCCACAACTCAGACATTAGTTCCATCTCTCTCGGTGCCAAGCTCGCACACCTCAGCATTATGCTGAGTTTTATATCTGTAAAATCACTGAGTCGTCCTTAGGACGAATGTAGTGTAAAGGAAGGAAATGCTGTGGAACTTTCCTCACTGTCACTCGCATGTATAACAGTCTGTCACAGCGTGAGGGTTCACAGCGACCTCGGAGGGAGGATCTGCAGGTGAGTGTAACGTTAATGGTCAAAAACTGGACCTGACGTTAGTCTAGCCTACTTCCTGAGTGTGTAAATATCAACAGTTAACTGACGTTCTTAAGAACAAACCAAGCCATGGTGTGATGCTTCTATACTAATCTAAGGTCACCTACTATTTAGGAATCTAGTTACTGACTGTCTGAAAAAAAGCTCGTATGCTCTGCTGCACTTTTCTACACTTTGCTGCTGTCTCCATTTCTTACAGACTGAGCTGCTCACATATATCAACCAACTTGTGTTGAGTTTGGGCGAAACCAAGTGTACAACTGGAGGGGGGGGGGGACACACTTATTGTCCTTAACAAACGGAAATATATTAAAAAGGAATAGACTGAAATAAATAGAATAGATGAAGAAAAGACAGATCCGTTGGCAGGGTTCATTAAAGCGGGACATATAGGAAATATTTTGTACGGTATATTGGAGGTATTTCCTCCCACAATACTTCCCCAAGAACGCGTGGTTACGCCCGTGGAGTATCGCGATCTCTACTAGCTACTAGGAAGAGCGGTGTGATGCTTACAGTGTGCACGTCGCGTGGCAGTTTTTGTTTGTTTATTTATTTTTTTCCCCTTTCGTCACGATAAAACTCCATTTTTCTGTTAAAAGTCTAAAAGCAGCACAGTTATTTTTAGCTAGCGCTTTTATCGTGACGCGACAAAAAATGATACGAGACATTTCTACCATACGGGACATGATCGCGGTATAAAGGTTCGCTAACAACAGTAGTGCTGCTTTTATTTCTTAACACTTACACTCTGTAATGTTAAATAAATGTCACCAATTCCACACCGCTTACACACCTATAAATACACGTCAGCTATAAAAACACGTCACCTATAAATACACGTCAGCTATAAATACACGTCAGCTATAAATACACGTCAGCTATAAATGCACGTCACCCTGTCAACAATTACACGTTTTACTTTGCTAAACAACACTGTTTTTAAAAATGAAATATCCGTTCTCGACTGGTGTTCGGTTATGCTGGGCGTTCACTGTACGAGTCTCTGTGAAGGAGCTGTTACTATAGCAACAATAACGTATTAGTGTGAGCGCATTACTGTAAGAGGCGGAGCCGTTGTACAGAAATAACACACACCTTCTGACCAATTAGATTCAAGAATTCATCCTCGCTGTGGTGTACATTTAATTATTTGTGTTATGCAAATTTTAAGCATTAGATTAAGTGCGTGTGTGTGTGTGTGTGTGTGTGTATGTGTGTGTGTGTGTGTGCAGAACAACACGACAAGGTTTAATTCACTCTGAACTCTTACATCACCTTTAATTATGCCGAATCCTCTCAGACACACACACACACACACACACACACACACACACACGTGTGCAAACTAAAGCATCTTATCCAGGTCAGTGTGTGTGTGTGTGTGTGTGTGTGAGATGGATAATCAGTGCTGGAGGAGTTGTATAAAGGAGAGAAAGATGAGTAAAACAGGTAGATGCTGTTCTTTTTCCTCTCCTTTTTTTCTTCCACATCACCAGGTGACATCTCTACGAGTCTGTTGACCTCGTTTCAGTGTGTGTGACGTTTGTCCTATATGTGGAGTTTGTATGTGAATTTTGGTGTGTGCTCAGTATACACACACTAAAATAACGGTACTGATGAGGTGTATAATGAGCGTAGAGCTGAGCCATGGGATAAATCCTGTCACCTGTAGCTTTGTTTCCCCTAACGGAGAATATGTTTCTGGGATATAAAAATTAAATGCATTTATTTTGCTAACGTTATATTAACAGACTTTTAAAACGTGTGTTGGGGTGTGTTGGGGTGTGTGTGTGTGAGGTGAGACTTGTGTCACGATGTATATTCAGGGTTTAGCTCTGCATTCACACACAGGCAGTGTATCATGAAGACCTGCGAGGACACGAACAGGAAAGATTTATTTTATGCAAATTCCTCAAACCTCTGATGTTCTGTGTCTCTTTTATATATATATATATATATATATATATATATATATATATATAAAATATACACACACACACACACACAGTATCTCACAAAAGTGAGTTCACCCCTCACATTGTTGTAAATATTTGATTATATCTTTTCATGTGTCAACACTGAAGAAATGACACTGTGCTACAATGTAAAGTAGTGAGTGTACAGCTTGTGTAACAGTGTCAATTTGCTGTCCCCTCAAAATAACTCAACACACAGCCATTAATGTCTAAACCGCTGGCAACAAAAGTGAGTACACCTCTAAGTGAAAATGTCCAATTTGGGACCAGTTAGCCATTTTCCCTCCCCGGTGTCATGTGACTTGTTGGTGTTACAAGGTCTCAGGTGTGAATGGGGAGCAGGTGTGTTAAATTTGGTGTCATCGCTCTCACACTCCCTCATACTGGTCACTGGAAGTTCAACATGGCACCTCAGAGAGTTCTTTACCATGAGGATCTGAAAAAAAGAGTTGTTGCTCTACATAAAGATGGCCTAGGCTATAAGAAGATTGCCAAGACCCTGACACTGAGCTGCAGCACGGTGGCCAAGACCATACAGCGGTTTAACAGGACAGGTTCCACTCAGAACAGGCCTCGCCATGGTCCACCAAAGAAGTTGAGTGCACGTTCTCAGCGTCATATCCAGAAGTTGTGTTTGGGAAATAGACGTATGAGTGCTGCCAGCATTGCTGCAGAGGTTGAAGGGGTGGGGGGTCAGCCTGTCAGTACTCAGACCATACGCCGCACACTGCATCAAATTGGTCTGCATGGCTGTCGTCCCAGAAGGAAGACTCTTCTAAAGATGATGCACAAGAAAGCCCACAAACAGTTTGCTGAAGACGAGCAGACTATGGACATGGACTACTGGAACCATGTCCTGTGGTCTGATGAGACCAAGATAAACTTATTTGGTTCAGATGGTGTCAAGCGTGTGTGGCGGCAACCAGGTGAGGAGTACAAAGACAAGTGTGTCTTGCCTACAGTCGAGCATGGTGGTGGGAGTGTCATGGTCTGGAGCTGCATGAGTGCTGCCGGCACTGGGGAGCTACAGTTCATTGAGGGAACCATGAATACCAACATGTACTGTGACATACTATAGCAGAGCATGATCAGTATGCAGTATTCCAGCATGATAACGACCCCAAACACACCTCCAAGACGACCACTGCCTTGCTAAAGAAGCTGGGGTGAGGGTGATGGACTGACCACGCATGTGTCCAGACCTAAACCCTATCGAGCATCTGTGGGGCATCCTCAAACAGAAGGTGGAGGAGCACAAGGTCTCTAACATCCACCAGCTCCGTGATGTCGTCATGGAGGAGTGGAAGAGGACTCCAGTGGCAACCTGTGAAGCTCTGGTGAACTCCATGTCCAAGAGGGTTAAGGCAGCGCTGGAAAATAATGGTGGCCACACAAAATATTGACACTTTGGGCCCAGTTTGGACATTTTCACTTAGGCGTGTACTCACTTTTGTTGCCAGCGGTTTAGACATTAATGGCTGTGTGTTGAGTTATTTTGAGCAGATAGCAAATTGACACTGTTACACAAGCTGTACACTCACTACTTTACATTGTAGCACAGTGTCATTTCTTCAGTGTTGTCACATAAAAAGATATCGTCAAATATTTACACAAGATGTGAGGGGTGAACTCAGTTTTGTGAGATACTGTGTGTGTAGTTAATTAACTGACTCCGACTCCAAACATCTCTCAGGTGTGCTGCAGTGCCACAGGAAGGACTTCAGGGTTCTTCAGTGAGGTTCTTGTGGTTGATCTCAGAAGCTTCTGGTGAATAAAGGCAGTGTTCTGACGCGCAGCGCCTCGTTGCCATTTCTGGTTTTGCTCTTTTATTTGTATTTTTATTGTTATTGTTGTTATTGTCCATCGGAATGTTAATCTTGCGGCCCTGCAGGATCGGCCGACTTTTTATAGACGTGTTGGTGTTAGATAAAGGTTTGTACAATACGCGCGGTCCGGTCCGACCGGTTCCAGCTGCTCCTCTTCACTGTGATTTAAATGCTTTCATGTTCAGAACAAAAGGAACAAAAGCAGACGGAGGATTCCGGAGTGCAGCAGCAGATTCTAGTCGTTACGTTGGTTTTCTTTTTTCTCTTTAAGGTTCGTGACAAAATGTGAAAGAGCACCGAGATGTAAAATTAACGCTGAGTGGAACTTGTCTTTTCACCCAGTAGCTAACAACACCATGCGACCACGTTACCCAGCATGCACCCTGTCATATTAACACTCGCTAGACCACCAGATCGTATCGCTATAGTAACGATGTAATGGTTATGATCAAAAGATTCAATTCCAATCGTTCGGATTTCATTGACCCGTTTCTCGTAAAGTGAAAAGTTTTATTCCTATTTCACCTCAGAATCCTTGTGTGTGATGTCACTTCCTGTCTGGTCATGAACAGGGATTTTTAATTTTTTTTTCTTTGTCGTTTAGGCTTTTGTGCTGTGTTTTTATTTCTTTTTATTTCATCTTTTTAAAACTATTTTTTACTTTTTGATTGTTTCTTTCTTTCTTTCTTTCTAATTCTGTCCTCATATTTATTTAATTCTTTTTTTAACCTTTTTATTTCTTTCTTTCCTTTTTCTTTTTTTTTGTATTTTTCTAAGTTTGTAACTTGTGTTCTTTCTTCCTTTTTGTAATTTTGTAATTTTCCGTTTTATTTTTATTTTATTGTGATGACGTGAGGGCTCTGTCTGACATCACATCTGACTTTCACTCCGGCTGTAAGACAGAAAATTCATATAAAATTTAATATCCGGTTTTATTGTTTATTTTTTACGCCATATTTACACACGATGATGAACGTCAAGAGCCGTTTACACGTCACGCCGTCATAAACACTGAACACGTCTCCACCTGTCAGTGTGTGACACGAGTAAAATAATCACACTCATTATAATGTCGTGTGTGTGTGTGTGTGTGTGTGTGTGTGTGTGTGTGTGATTTCAGCTTGCCGAGAGTCAATCCCAGAGTGAAGATGAGACCATGGTCCCGGTACTAACATCCAAAAGAGCCAGTGAACTTCCTGTCAACGAAGTGGTGTGTGTGCTGCAGGTATGAGGGCGTGCGAGGGCCTGCGAGGGTTATGTTTATATATATATATATGTATATATAATAATGTTTTTTTTTATGTTGTGTAGTATTGTTATGATCTGTTGTGTTAAATGTTGTGTTGTATTGACCTGTAGAGTCAGTAGATGTATCGGTCGTCATGGCAACACTGTGGCGCAGAAGTTTGTTGTATATTTTTGTGTTTCCGTGTGTTTTAAAAGGGGTGTGTGTGTGTGTGTGTGTGTGTGTGTGTGTGTGTGTGTGTGTGTGTGTGTGTGTGTGTTTCAGGCTGACCTGCAGTTTGGTCTCTCTGATGCGGAGGTGAGCAGGAGGAGAGTGTATCACGGCTGGAACGAGTTCGACATCAGCGAGGACGAGCCGCTCTGGAAGAAATACCTGTCTCAGGTGAGGTCAAACCCCCCACAAACACACAAACACACACACACACACACACACACACACACACACACACACACACACACACACACACACAGATCTGCAGATTTACCCTGTGCTGGTTTCTACATGCAGCTGTAGGGGTGTGTGTGTGTGTGTGAGAATTTTACAGTGATCGCAGCTGGAGCCTTTAATAAGTGTGTATGTTTCAGTGTGTATGTTTCAGTGTGTGTATGGATGTGTGTATGTTTCAGTGTGTATGTTTCAGTGTGTGTATGGATGTGTGTATGGATCGGTGTGTGGTGTTGAAGGTGTTTCGTTCCCGTCTCGCTCCTCCACACTCCACACTGTTCTACACCTTTAACACCAGAATAAACAGCTTTCATATTTAAAGACATTTCACATCACAAATGGAATCCCAGTTTATTTCATTTCTACACCATGTGGAGATGTTCAGTGGAGGGGTGAATACTTATGCAAGGGTGTGTGTGTGTGTGTGTAGTTTAAAGATCCTCTCATCATGTTACTCCTGGCGTCGGCGGTGATCAGCGTAGTGATGCGTCAGTTTGATGACGCCGTCAGCATCACCGTGGTGTGTATTCTTTACCTCCATTTCTCTATCTCTCTCCCTCTGTCTGTCTCTCTGTCTGTCTCTATCTCTCCCTCTGTCTCTCCCTCTGTCTCTGTCTGTCTCTCTGTCTGTCTCTATCTCTCCCTCTGTCTCTCCCCCTGTCTCTATCTCTCCCTCTGTCTCTATCTCTCCCTCTGTCTCTCCCCCTGTCTCTATCTCTCCCTCTGTCTCTATCTCTCCCTCTGTCTCTATCTCTCCCTCTGTCTCTATCTCTCCCTCTGTCTCTATCTCTCCCTCTGTCTCTCCCCCTGTCTCTATCTCTCCCTCTGTCTCTATCTCTCCCTCTGTCTCTCCCCCTGTCTCTATCTCTCCCTCTGTCTCTATCTCTCCCTCTGTCTCTATCTCTCCCCCTGTCTCTATCTCTCCCTCTGTCTCTCCCCCTGTCTCTATCTCTCCCTCTGTCTCTATCTCTCCCTCTGTCTCTCCCCCTGTCTCTATCTCTCCCCCTGTCTCTATCTCTCCCTCTGTCTCTCCCCCTGTCTCTGTCTCTCCCCCTGTCTCTATCTCTCCCTCTGTCTCTATCTCTCCCTCTGTCTCTCCCCCTGTCTCTATCTCTCCCTCTGTCTCTATCTCTCCCTCTGTCTCTATCTCTCCCTCTGTCTCTCCCCCTGTCTCTATCTCTCCCTCTGTCTCTATCTCTCCCTCTGTCTCTATCTCTCCCTCTGTCTCTCCCTCTGTCTCTATCTCTCTGTCTGTCTCTATCTCTCCCTCTGTCTCTCCCTCTGTCTCTGTCTGTCTCTCTGTCTGTCTCTATCTCTCCCTCTGTCTCTCCCCCTGTCTCTATCTCTCCCTCTGTCTCTATCTCTCCCTCTGTCTCTCCCTCTGTCTCTATCTCTCCCTCTGTCTCTATCTCTCCCTCTGTCTCTCCCTCTGTCTCTATCTCTCCCTCTGTCTCTCCCCCTGTCTCTATCTCTCCCTCTGTCTCTATCTCTCCCTCTGTCTCTCCCTCTGTCTCTCCCTCTGTCTCTATCTCTCCCTCTGTCTCTATCTCTCCCCCTGTCTCTATCTCTCCCTCTGTCTCTATCTCTCCCCCTGTCTCTATCTCTCCCTCTGTCTCTCCCCCTGTCTCTATCTCTCCCTCTGTCTCTATCTCTCCCTCTGTCTCTATCTCTCCCTCTGTCTCTCCCCCTGTCTCTATCTCTCCCTCTGTCTCTATCTCTCCCTCTGTCTCTATCTCTCCCTCTGTCTCTCCCCCTGTCTCTATCTCTCCCCCTGTCTCTATCTCTCCCTCTGTCTCTATCTCTCCCTCTGTCTCTATCTCTCCCCCTGTCTCTATCTCTCCCTCTGTCTCTCCCCCTGTCTCTATCTCTCCCTCTGTCTCTATCTCTCCCTCTGTCTCTCCCCCTGTCTCTATCTCTCCCCCTGTCTCTATCTCTCCCTCTGTCTCTCCCCCTGTCTCTGTCTCTCCCCCTGTCTCTATCTCTCCCTCTGTCTCTATCTCTCCCTCTGTCTCTCCCCCTGTCTCTATCTCTCCCTCTGTCTCTATCTCTCCCTCTGTCTCTATCTCTCCCTCTGTCTCTCCCCCTGTCTCTATCTCTCCCTCTGTCTCTATCTCTCCCTCTGTCTCTATCTCTCCCTCTGTCTCTATCTCTCCCTCTGTCTCTCCCTCTGTCTCTATCTCTCTGTCTGTCTCTATCTCTCCCTCTGTCTCTCCCTCTGTCTCTGTCTGTCTCTCTGTCTGTCTCTATCTCTCCCTCTGTCTCTCCCCCTGTCTCTATCTCTCCCTCTGTCTCTATCTCTCCCTCTGTCTCTCCCTCTGTCTCTATCTCTCCCTCTGTCTCTCCCTCTGTCTCTATCTCTCCCTCTGTCTCTCCCCCTGTCTCTATCTCTCCCTCTGTCTCTCCCCCTGTCTCTATCTCTCCCCCTGTCTCTATCTCTCCCTCTGTCTCTATCTCTCCCTCTGTCTCTCCCCCTGTCTCTATCTCTCCCTCTGTCTCTATCTCTCCCTCTGTCTCTCCCCCTGTCTCTATCTCTCCCTCTGTCTCTATCTCTCCCTCTGTCTCTATCTCTCCCTCTGTCTCTCCCTCTGTCTCTATCTCTCTGTCTGTCTCTATCTCTCCCTCTGTCTCTCCCTCTGTCTCTGTCTGTCTCTCTGTCTGTCTCTATCTCTCCCCCTGTCTCTATCTCTCCCCCTGTCTCTATCTCTCCCTCTGTCTCTATCTCTCCCTCTGTCTCTCCCTCTGTCTCTATCTCTCCCTCTGTCTCTCCCCCTGTCTCTATCTCTCCCTCTGTCTCTATCTCTCCCTCTGTCTCTCCCTCTGTCTCTATCTCTCCCTCTGTCTCTATCTCTCCCTCTGTCTCTATCTCTCCCTCTGTCTCTCCCTCTGTCTCTATCTCTCCCTCTGTCTCTCCCCCTGTCTCTATCTCTCCCTCTGTCTCTATCTCTCTCTCTGTCTCTATCTCTCCCTCTGTCTCTATCTCTCCCTCTGTCTCTCCCTCTGTCTCTATCTCTCCCTCTGTCTCTCCCCCTGTCTCTATCTCTCCCTCTGTCTCTATCTCTCCCTCTGTCTCTCCCCCTGTCTCTATCTCTCCCTCTGTCTCTATCTCTCCCTCTGTCTCTATCTCTCCCTCTGTCTCTATCTCTCCCTCTGTCTCTCCCTCTGTCTCTATCTCTCCCCCTGTCTCTATCTCTCCCCCTGTCTCTATCTCTCCCTCTGTCTCTATCTCTCCCTCTGTCTCTCCCTCTGTCTCTATCTCTCCCTCTGTCTCTATCTCTCCCTCTGTCTCTCCCTCTGTCTCTATCTCTCCCCCTGTCTCTATCTCTCCCTCTGTCTCTCCCTCTGTCTCTATCTCTCCCTCTGTCTCTATCTCTCCCTCTCTCTCTGTCGTCTCTCTGTCTGTCTCTCTGTCTGTCTGTCTCTCTCTCTGTGTCTGTCTTTATCTCTGTCTGTATCTCTCTCTTTATCTGTCTCTCTATCTGCCTCTCTGTCTCTTTATCTGTCTCTCTATCTGCCTCTCTGTCTCTTTATCTGTATCTATCTATTTCTTTATCTATCTGTTTCTCCATCTCTGTCTGTCTGTCTGTCTGTCTGTCTGTCTGTCTGTCTTTCATGTCATTAACGCGCTGCTCTTCTCTCTTTAGGCCATCATCATTGTGGTCACTGTGGCGTTCGTACAGGTAAAGAGCCGGCGTTCTGCAGCGGAGTTACTGATTATTTTCCTCAAGCAGCACGTCCCTGAGTGTTTTATTCCTCTTACACCACAGTAACTTCACAACCGTTACAGATATTAAAGAAGGACAGATCACACCTTTTATCCTTTTACTGTTTTGTGAA
>NC_071277.1:20447323-20449823 GCF_023375685.1 Ictalurus furcatus | reverse complement strand
AAAGAAGCAAATACATAAGTATATAAGTAAGCATATAAATAAATATCTAGATAAATAAACGAGTAAAGTGAAGAATTGAATGAAAATAGCATGAATATTAAATAGATGAATGAATAAATAAGTATATAAGTATGTAAGATCAATCAGCCTCTTCATCGTGTGTGTGTGTGTGTGTGTGTGTGTGTGTGTGTGTGTGTGTGTGTGTAGGTGACAGGTGTGGGTTATAACGGAGCTGGTGAGGTGCTGATTGACGGGAAGGTGGTTCACGGCTTCGCCAACATCTCCATCAGTAAACTCGTGGAGGTGAGACTCCGTCCTCCATCACCGTCCTTCCAGTAGTGTCACTGTGTGCTAAACACCAGGACCTGACGTGTGTGTGTGTGTGTGTGTGTGTGTGTGTGTGTGTGTGTGTTTTCTCCCTCAGGCTGGCTGTGTGTGTAACGACGCTGTAATTAGGAACAACACGCTGATGGGTCGACCCACAGAGGGCGCTCTCATCGCTCTGGCCATGAAGGTGAGACATGTTCAGGATGTAATCTCTGAACAGGTGTGTGTGTGTGTGTGTGTGTGTGTGTGTGTGTGTGAGATGAGTTTCCAGGGCTGCTTTATCACACACTCGGCTGTATTTACACACTTATTACAGCTCCGTGTTCACGTTGTGTGACGAGTTAATGGTGTTTAAATAAAGTTTGTATTGTCGGTCACGATGCTGAACACAAACCCGAGCCGGATGTGTTTATTTAGCTGGTATATGGTCTCGTGTATAGAGCAGAGGTCATGTTTAAATTCAATCCTGGCTCACTGCTCTAACACACTTACTTAGCTGGTGTGTCTGAACCGGAAAAGTGACGGATCTGCAAACCTTTACGCGTTATGCGGCGGAGCTCTGCGTTTGAAAACTTGGAGTATTCACAGCAGCTTTACAGAAATCCGGAAATAACATGTAAATGTATCCGTGCTACGAGTTTTCACAGTCTCCTCTTTATCCCCAATGAACAGAGCAGCTGAGCCAATCAGCATGCGAATCTGGAATGATTGACAGCCGTGTAGGTGTTTTGAACTCTCTGATTTTAACTGACCCCTGGAAGCCCCGCCCACTTCCTGCCTCCATTTCAATTGAGTAATTGCTCGACTCGACTCGTTTCCCTGAAATGTAGAAAATATTTAACACCAAATTAAATGTATTTATTGATTATTGATTACAATTTTTTTTAAAACTGGAAACTTTCACACTAAAACACTTTCATTATAAATGTAATAAATGTAAGTAAATATAAAGTATTGATATCAATCCTAACAGAAAATGAACGACAGTCGGGTGTTATTATATCTAAACGTGCCCAATGTCAAAATGATTTATTTTCCAAACCTAAACGCAGTCTTTTGTGGCTTGTTCCCGGATCCGATATTCCGTATGTTTCCGCTCCGATATCCTGCTGCTATCGGCTCGGTCCAGATACTGAATGTCAGATCATACAATCTACAGTCTTTAGTTTTCATTTCTATCTTAATAATTTACTTCTCTCTGTGACTGAAACGCTACGACTTTCACACCGTACACGAGTTTTAAAGTTCCCTGATCGTAACTGGAGAGTGTTGATGTTTTATTTTAGTCACGGTTTTACACCGTATCGCACCGTCAGACACAGCGTCTCGAAATATTATGTACTTAGACTTGTTTGTTTGTTTGTTTGTTGTTTTGTTTGTTTGTTTTTCTGTTCATGTGATTTAAAAAAAAGAACATCCACAATTGCAATACTTCCGGCTGATTTCAGTTCATATGATTTCAGGTCCCCCTACAGGACAGATCTGGAACTGCAATGATGAACTTGGTTTTAAAAGTTGTGTTGAAGATGTTTTTGGGATGATTGGGTATTAAAAGTCTATAAAATGGTCAGCTAATTACTCATTTGTCTGTAAAGTGTGAAAGTCAGTAGGTTAGGCACAATCAGGGATATTTAAATATGGATTATTTGTGTTGCTAATATTTCTCAGTAGGGGTCATGTGTTCAGATCTCAAATAGTGATCTGTGGAAAAAGTCAAACTGAAACATGCTAAGTACACGTTGGTGTGTGTACTGATATATACGTGTGTGTGTGTGTGTGTGTGTGTGTGTGTGTGTGTGTGTGCATGCAGGTGGGACTGGAAAGCATCCAGCAGGAGTTTGTGCGTCTGGAAGAGCTCCCGTTCTCCTCGGAGCAGAAGTGGATGGCAGTTCGCTGCGTCCATCGCACTCAGCAGGTCTCCATCACTGACTTTATTTACTGAAGCTCGATTAACACGCAGACAGAGGAGCTATACTACTACTACTACTACTACTAATAATAATAATAATCTAATAATAATAATAATAATAATAATCAAATAATAATAATAATAAATGCATCAAAAAACAGTGAAGACGGAAATTATGATACATAGAGTAAAAAAAATAAATACTGACTGAAGAGAAAACATGATGCAGCTCACGGTCTCTGATATATTAATTACAGTTAAGCT
>NC_071277.1:20362323-20442323 GCF_023375685.1 Ictalurus furcatus | reverse complement strand
TACATTAGCTGCTTATTTAGATTAAAGTGACAGGAAAGTTTCATAGTTCTGTTAAAGTTGGACTGTGAAGCACAGTCACAGAGCTGCGCTACATGTGTGAGACAGTCACAGAGCAGATCATCAGCCAAGTGGCATCGTAACGTTAAAGTAACCATGTAGCTACAGGTATAGAGGCTGCAGTAATCCACTTACAACTTTAAATTAAAATGACATCAGATACCTGAGTCACGAAGTTAGATTAAAGTCACGTTAAAATTATACAAATTTATATTAAAGTTACAAATTAAATGAGTTACATTAATCGTGTAGTTAGATTAAAGTTACATAAAATTTTGCATTAAATTTGCATTTTTTTCTCTCTCTCCCTTGCTCGTTCTCTCTCTCTCTCTCTCTCTCTCTCTCTCCCTTGCTCGTTCTCTCTCTCTCTCTCTCTCTCTCTCTCTCTCCCTTGCTCGTTCTCTCTCTCTCTCTCTCTCTCGCTTGTTCTCTCTCTCTCTCTCTCTCGCTTGTTCTCTCTCTCTCTCTCTCTCCCTTGCTCGTTCTCTCTCTCTCTCTCTCTCGCTTGTTCTCTCTCTCTCTCTCTCTCTCGCTCGTTCTCTCTCTCTCTCTCTCTCTCGCTCATTCTCTCTCTCTCTCTCTCTCTCTCTCGCTCGTTCTCTCTCTCTCTCTCTCTCTCTCCCTTGCTCGTTCTCTCTCTCTCTCTCTCTCTCTCTCTCTCTCTCTCTCCCTTGCTCGTTCTCTCTCTCTCTCTCTCTCTCTCCCTTGCTCGTTCTCTCTCTCTCTCCCCCTCCCTCTCTCTCTCTCTCTCGCTCGTTCTCGCTCTCTCCCCCTCCCTCTCTCTCTCTCTCTCGCTCTCTCTCTCTCGCTCTCTCCCCCTCCCTCTCTCTCTCTCTCTCCCTCTCTCTCTCTCTCCCTCTCTCTCCCTCTCTCTCTCTCTCTCTCTCTCTCTCCCCCTCCCTCTCTCCCTCCCTCTCTCTCTCTCTCTCTCTCTCTCTCCCTTGCTCGTTCTCTCTCTCTCTCTCTCTCTCGCTTGTTCTCTCTCTCTCTCTCTCTCTCGCTCGTTCTCTCTCTCTCTCTCTCTCTCTCTCTCTCTCGCTCATTCTCTCTCTCTCTCTCTCTCTCTCTCTCGCTCGTTCTCTCTCTCTCTCTCTCTCTCTCTCTCTCTCTCCCTTGCTCGTTCTCTCTCTCTCTCTCTCTCTCTCTCTCCCTTGCTCGTTCTCTCTCTCTCTCCCCCTCCCTCTCTCTCTCTCTCTCGCTCGTTCTCGCTCTCTCCCCCTCCCTCTCTCTCTCTCTCTCTCTCTCTCTCTCTCTCTCTCTCTCTCTCGCTCTCTCCCCCTCCCTCTCTCTCTCTCTCTCCCTCTCTCTCTCTCTCCCTCTCTCTCTCTCTCTCCCTCTCTCTCTCTCTCCCTCTCTCTCCCTCTCTCTCCCTCTCTCTCTCTCTCTCTCTCTCTCTCTCCCCCTCCCTCTCCCCCTCCCTCTCTCCCTCCCTCTCTCTCTCTCTCTCAGACCCGTATGGTACATGAGATCGGGTTGTGTAGTAACAAGACGTTCTGCTTCGCTGTACTCGCCTCCATCATGGGCCAGCTGCTGGTCATCTACTTCCCTCCACTGCAGAAAGTCTTTCAGACCGAGAGCCTCAGCATTCTGGGTAACACACCACACGCCGGCCCCGTCCCGAACCGCTGTGCTCTGCTCTCAGTTCCCTCTGAAGTGCATGGTTTCTCGATTAGCAATTACAATGATCTATTTCATTTTGTAGTCACTTTATTTTCCACGCACAAACTAGTATATTTAGTATATTACACATTTGATGTTTTTTTTCTACACTGTTTCTGGAACATCTCGGCCGTCCCTCAGAACAATACAATTCCCTTCTCGTGCACGTTTTCTGCACAAACCGAGCTGAAAGAAGTGTAATTTGACCTCCTCCCCTGTCCGTCTGCAGATCTGCTCTTCCTGGTGTGCCTGACCTCCTCCGTGTGCTTCGTGTCCGAACTCATAAAGATGCTGGAGAGGTGGAGAGGAGGAGGAGAAAAAGCAGAAAAAGAGGAGTGCAACTCTTTCCATGACGTATGACGAACATTGCATCTGTGAGAGGAGCGGACGGCGTCGTCTTGTGGCGGGGGCGGGTTTTATGAGGGATTTTTTGGGGGGGGCGGTCTTTTGAAGGGGTTTGAGGGGGGGGTTTGGGTTTATCGGATTTGCACTGGCTCGTCCACGTCTAGGACGTCATCACGGAGCAGAAGGAGAGGTTGAAGGTCATGCTTTTTCGGGTTGGTTTCTCTGAGTCCACGGAGTGGAAGTGAGCGCTGAGGGAGAGCCGAACCCCGTCCTGGACCTCGGTGTGCTGCTTTAAGACTCCACTATGACACTATGAAGCGTATTAATCAGACGCTCCTGGTTATATACGCCTCCAGGTTTAAAAAAAATTCCTCTCTCTCTGTCTTTCTCTCTCTTTCTCGTTCTCTCAATCTCTCTTTCCTTCTCTCTCTCTCTCTCTGTCTCTCTCTCAGATCCCTGAACTGTTGCTGGTTGTAGTTTTGTGGAACAATTCGGCTAACGCCTCTTCGCATCCTGGCAACTCGAGCTTGAATGAACGTGTCAGCTAGGCATGTGCCAGTAATTGGTTTTAGGATTTAGTTTTTCTTCAAAGTCTCTTCAAAATGTGGTCCATTCAGGCCGCCGACGGAACCGGTACGTAAACGCATTAATATCGTAAACCGTGATGAGTTACGCCGCCGTGGGGGTGTGACCGTAATATGGGCACATGCCTAGTGTCAGCGTCTGAAAGAGAAACAAATCCCACCACGCCAACCAAGAGCCACACAAGTTTCTTTATTATAATATTCTTATATATCTATATATCTATAGAGAGAGAGAGAATCTGACACCGCTGACCACTATGTTATTATTTAAAATGGTTTGAATGATGCTTTACACACACACCGGGCGATTAGACAACGCTGTACGCGTTATTAATGCACTGTTCGACAGCGACAGGTGAAGGCGTGGTCAGCACTGACATGATGAATGATTTTTATTCTTTTTTTCTTTTTTTATAAACCTTCACAGTTTCTGGGAAACACGGAACACTTAAAGCACTATGTTGTAAACGTTATTCGCCAAAAATGGAATCCGCGCTGGACGTTTCCTTTACGTTTCTCAGACGTAGCGGGTCAGAGCCGACGTGTCCGCTTCTTTAGTAGCCGCTTCATTAGAATGATGTAATGTCTATCGCAACCGAAATCTTTTCTGTGATGTGGTTTAAGACGTCCTCGTTAACCTCAGGAAAAAAAAGGATTCTAAAATGACGTCATATTATTATTATTATTATTATTATTATTATTATTATTATTATTATTATTATTATTGTTCGAGTTTTGATATTATTTTGAACACTGGATGGTTACAGAGGAATACTACCGGACAACAGAGTCACTTTCTGTGACTTAGCAGTTTGGTATGACTCCTCCCCACCTCATTGGCCCCGCCTCATTGGCCCCGCCTCCAAAAACTGCAATCGAGGTGGAATTGATGTTTGAAGGTGAACGTGTGTGAACACAGATTTTCGCTGCTACTTTACAAAATCGATTATTGAAAAAATGACGTCACAGAGCGAGGAGGAAGATCCTTTCGGTGAGATAGACGTCCGTTACCGTTACGGTTCTCTACGTTACATAAAGAAACGTCGGACACCAAACCGGTCTCGCTGCGTTTGGAGTAAAGGGGAACAGCACCGTGTACGCAGCATCTTCTGGTGAAAAACGCAGTGGTTGTTTTTTCAGATCTCGCAGTTCCTGTAGATCAGAAGCTCTTGACGTTTCCTGTAGCGGTCGGCCGTGTGCAGTACTGTAGAGTTTACGTGTAGGGTGAGGATCGTATTCCAAGCCTTTTATCGCTGTTGACAATATTATCAGTAATGTATTTAAAAACGGTTACATTATTATTATTATTATTATTATTATTATTATTATTATTATTATTTTATTTAACAGAACAAAACCAAACAGCGGAAATTGAAAAAGTTAATTAAATACAATAAATGCCAAACGATATAAATTTTTTTTTTGCAAATTATGTAGCTACCATTACTGAACCCACGGCAATAATAATAATAATGATGATGATATATGATGATGATGATGATGATGATGATGATGATGCTGATGCTGATGTTTGGGTTGCACATGGCTCTGTTTGGTGTAAGGGATTATCGGCGATGCCTAGCTGACCGCAGTGAGCCGACACTTCCCAGCTCCACACGCCTTTCTTCATATTGAGGAACGATACACTGAAGTTTTGCAGTCCGTTACGTGGTTATTTCTTTCCTCTTTACTGCAGCGTTTGTTTAAACGGCGCTTTGTTCTTATGCTCCAGTCACTGAAGAACACGAGTGAGTTTTGTTTTGTCGGGTCGGTGTATATGTACGTCATTTTCCCCCGAGGGTGAACGGGTCGCAAGCTGAAGTGGAATTTGTGGGTTATTAATGATTTTTCCTTCTTTCTTTTTTTTTCTTCCTTTTTTAAAAAAATAAATATTGTATTTAATTTATTTTCAGTCATGCACAGTTGCAGTTCATGGTCCGTGATGGCTGTTTCAGAACGTGATTGTACATTAAAATTTCTACAAATCTTTAACAGAAGCTTGGCGTGCGTTTGGTCCAGGTTTGTTCGACTGGAACATGGAGGGTTTTTTGTTTTTCTTTTTCTCTCTGAATCGAATTTTTACTGGTTTCTTAATATATAATCTATAATTTCATTTATGAACCATGATGCACATCGAAAAACCCCTGAACCTCATTTAATGAGTGCGTTCACTTTAAAATGGAAAAAAAAAACCCAAATCTTTTTTACTCTGAAAGTTTGCTTTGCCCTGCAGGCCGTAGCAAGCTAACTGCCTCCAAATAAAATGGAGGAAATACAGCAATAATACCTTTTTAAAAAAATATATATTATTATTATTATTATTATTATTATTATTGTTTTTATTCTTTTTAACTCACCGAGGGTCACGGCACCAACATATGGAGCAGCAGGTAAGTCTGGAGACATGACTGAATCCCAGAGATGTGTTTATTACATGTTTGCCTGGCGATCGATACCACTTTATGCTCATTCATTTATCTGTTACTGTGCACCAGATGGACAAGAACATGTCTTATTAACTTGAAGAGCGAGAATAGCGCGCGAGTGTTTATAGCTGCTATAACGTAAGTGAGAACGGGAACTTTACTCGTTTTGCAGATTCTTCCGTTTAACGTTGAAACGTAACTGTAAATAGCTGAAAAAGTACGACCAGACTTTAAATGATAAATAAATGGATAGGAATCGTAATGTCTGGCAGATTCTGGTGTAGAAAAGTCGGCGAGCTTACAAGAACGTGGTCCTGTAAAGTTTCGGTTGAACGACGCGAGTACAAAGATGTGAGATAGTCGAGTTAAATGAGATTTTATTGGTGCAAGCTGTTAACACTGGGCATAAAAACCATCACTACTGCAGTTACAAAATATCTCCACAATACTCCACTAAACAATAATAATTCCTTCTGACTGAAGACCACCGAAGATCCTTGACAGCGTCTTGTTAAGCCCAAAGATCGTGTTTCAGAAGTTCACATTGGAATAAAATCTGACAGAATTATTAAAAACCAAAACATTTCCCCTCCACACACATTAGTGCAAGTCTCCGATTATTCTGTAAACACGGAGAATGAAAAAGACTTTTACAATAATCGATGTTCCTGAGAAGAAAAGAGCTCGCGGTTTACCCCATGCACGCGTTTATGCGGCAGCTTCTCCACCGCGAAGCTGTGCGTGACTCTGAAGCACAAATACACCGATTATATTCATGCTTTCTTTTTTTTTCCTTTTTATTTCTAAAATAAGTGCCTGTATAATGTAATACCCTTCCCTGAATGTGACGAACTGTATTTCTGGAACATGTTCTTCCAAAAATATTGCTCAAAATGTCATATATATATATATATATATAGTAGAAGAGTTTGTGATCGTATTTTTCTGCAGTATTTAAGAAAAACTCATGAATTTACTGCCAGCTCGTGCTCCTGCTTCTTAGCTGTAGGATTTGAAGTTCTGCGTTTTGGTTCTGTGTCTCGTGCGAACACTGACGCTTTCTTTGCTCGTCGTCGCCTTCTTTTTCTTCTTCTCCTTCTTCTTCCTCACCATGCACTGATCTTCATCCTCGTCCTTGTCCATCAGATGTTTAAACTCCTCGCTCAGTTCCTCCACCGGCCACGTCCTAGTCCTGATCCTCGTGACGGAGTCGTCGTCCAGCTCGCGCTCCACTGCGGCCTGCAGGTTTTGGTAAAGCCTGATGGCGACGGGGGCTCCGGCAAGAAGAGACTCGGGTGTGAGGCCTCTTTTCAGCTCATGGGTGACACCGTGCACCAAAGAGCCACAGAACAACCTGATAAAAAAAAATCTAATAAATACATCTACAGAACACACACACGGCAAACTATACGACGATAACACGCAGGGCAAGTTCAGCACACGGGGTGAACAGATACACATGCCGGCGTCACTGGTGTAACCTGAAGTGCAGCTCTGATTCATTTTCATTCAATTCAGCTTGTTTGCAAAATGATTCTTTCCATTTACACCTGACTCCGGGACGGGGTTTTTTTCTATGTCTGTTTCTGAATTATAGAAGTGGGTAAGACTTCATGACCTCCACCCTGGAGGAATGACTAAGAACAGCGAGTATAACCTTTAGCACAGAATAAGGGCCAAGACGTGGCAGGTTCAAGTGATTCAGAGTCATGTTCAAGTGATTCAGAGTCATGTTCAAGTGATTCAGAGTCATGAGACTGTTATATGAACCCACACTTCTACATATAATCCAATGAAATTCAGTTTCTTGGGAATACAAAATAAAGTGCTGTGTGCACTGTTCTGGAGGATTTTTAGTGTTTATAGAGGTGCGTCTCGGAACATTAGAGCAGTGGTGTTCAAAGGGGGGGCGCCGGGGGGGCCTCAACAATTTGGTGTGAAAAATAAATTCTCACTCGCAGACAACCACACACACACACACACACACACACACAAGCAGTTCCTAATGTATTGTAAAGATGTAATTATTAATAAAAAAGGGGGATATATTCAGAAGTCTGTATTTTTAATGTGTTTTAAAGACATCTTGCAAAAGGGGGGCCTCGGTCAAATGTTAATGCCGTTTGGGGGGCCTTGCCCTGGAAAAGTTTGGGAACCCCTGCTCTAGAGTATCGTGGAAAAGTTCCTGAATTTTAATTTAAAAAATGGAACTTTCTAGATTCATTACACATAAAGTGAACCGTTTCAAGCCTTCTTGTTGTTTGAATCTTGATGATTACAGCTTACGGCTCATGGAAATCAAAAATCCGGTATCTCTAATGTTTTGGGCTACACCCGGGGAGGGTGAAGGCCTCACACCGAGTCCCACACTTGGCACATACATGAGCTCACAGTCACCCACGATTGGCTAGTCTAACTGTGATTGACAAGAGAAACATAGTATGCCCCGTCCACCCAGACAGCACGGCCGATTTAGATATAGCATCGTCGGAATTCAAACTCGCGGTCTTTTCCCTGCAACACAAAAGCTGGTATTTGCACACGAGGTACCTGAGAATAAGCGTGTGGAGAAATAAGAAGTGAGTGTACCATGCTAACTCCGGCTCAGGGACGGGATGATTCAGTAGCTGGTTCAGATTGAAGCTGTCATTCAGACAGGACTGCCACTGACAGTAAGCGTGAGCCAGCTCCAGGTCCAAAAGCTTCTGACCTTTACGTTCCTGCAGCTTTTTAAACCTTGAAATCACTGGTTCAATCTCTGCAAAGCAGGAAACAACAACAGCAGGAACCCCATGACTCACATCTTCAAATACAGGCAGTAACTCTTCATTAGGTTCAGTCTTTAGGGCTCTGGCTCGGGTCGGTTCAGTCTTTAGGGCTCTGGCTCGGGTCGGTTCAGTATTTAGGGCTCTGGCTCGGGTCGGTTCAGTCTTTGGGGCTCTGGCTAAGGTCGGTTCAGTCTTTAGGGCTCTGGCTCGGGTCGGTTCAGTCTTTGGGGCTCTGGCTCGGGTCGGTTCAGTATTTAGGGCTCTGGCTCGGGTCGGTTCAGTCTTTGGGGCTCTGGCTCGGGTCGGTTCAGTCTTTGGGGCTCTGGCTCGGGTCGGTTCAGTCTTGGTTAGACCCACAGTTTGGAGATTATGTTAACGTTAATGCATGTTACATATTGCTTTTTGTCTGTTTTTGTCACACGCGTCTTCTTACCTTCCTCAGTCTGTTGTTCTCTGCACAGGTGTGTGTAGACCAGGCCAGTCAGTAAAGCCCAGAACATTTCTGCTCTCGGCTCAGGTTTCGCGTGTTTTAGCCAGAAACACGTGACGTACACGGCTAGCTGCAGACCTTCAGGGACATGGAAGGAATCGGCGACCGGAGACACACCAAGAGCCTCCAACACGACCTGCAGACGCCAGTGCTGCTCTACCTGGAACAGAATCGTCACGCGCTCTCGTCATGACACGTTTTCTTGTAGTAACGAGACGCTTTTCACTTAACAACACGTTTTACTGAAGTAGTAGATATTTTCCTTGTAATATCAACATCTTTTTCTCAGAACTACTAGATATTTTTCTTGCAATAACAAGATTATTGTCTTATAGTAACAGGATGTTTTACTCATGATAACTAGACTCTTTGGAATTTACTGTAAAAACGTTTTATAAATCTACATTTAGTTAAAAATGGCATATTTTGACCCAAAGGAAAGGCTTAGCTCGGTGGTGAGTGATGGACTAAACATTTCGATTACAGTAAAGCAGAGATAAATCCACATCTCTACCTCCCACAGTGAGTCCAGGTGAAGGTGTGTTACTACACGTGTCGGTAGAACAGCTGGAACCATGGTGCTGCTCAGCGTTATTTCCTGCCTGTTGTATTCCTCCACGTAGTATTGCTGGTTCTCTCCAGAAGACGTGCCGAGTTTACCGACTTTCTTCCTCCTGGTACACAACAGTACGCCGTACATCACCTGTCGTATCGGCCGAGACGTCTCGCTGCTGCTGCTCAGCCCAAAATCCTCCACCTGGAAGTTTATCATGAGCCTCTGCAGTGTCAGGACGTCAATGACGGAGGAAGCCAGCTTGCCTTCTGCCAGAGGTTTCAGACTCCAGTCCGGCAGGTTCTGTAAACGGCCTGGAGGCTTGATCGGAGGTTCTCCGCTTATGAAGAACTGGGCAATGGAGCTGGGATTGAGTCTGTACTCTGCCATTCCCTGATATATTGTGTTTCGAATGCTGGCTGATTTGATGTCGTTCCCCAGGGGCCTGAGGAGACCAGCGATGGCTTCCTTTGGGTTGGGGAAGCGTGATAACCACACGAGTAAGCCATCGATCTGGGCGATTCCTCCAGGTCTGGTTGAGAACTTTGAGAAGTTTGGAAACACACTCTTGTCTAGTTTGGTGTAGTCATTGCCCAGGATGGTGGCAAAAAGTTGAAGATTATATTTATTCATGCAGTTAAAAGCAGTACACAGATTTCGAACATGGTATGACTTGGCAGGGATGAATTTTTTTTTACCCTTTCTCATCACACTCACTTCCCTCCACTGGAAATGATTGAGGGGCAAAAATCCGCCCCGGTTGCTGAAGATGTAGAAATCGCTGTCGTTGGACAGAACAGGACACGCCCACTCGTTGGCCAATGCGGCTACTTCCCAATCCGCTTCTGCCAGACACTGAATAAAGGGAATCCTGAGTTTCTGGAGGATCTGCTTGAACACGTTTTTGGTGAGAATGGGTAAAACGTCTCCTGAACGGCCCCTGGACAAGGCATCGGCTTTTATGATTTTGTCTTGGCGATTTTTCATCAGGGTGTCAAATTTTTTGTCACTGACGTCGGTCCCTCCATCGAGCACCACGTAGGGCTCAATATCGCAGAGTCTGAGATTTTTAAAAAACAGTGTAACTATTTTCTCAAAGTCTTCGTAATCCCCGCCGTGTGCTTGGTCCAGGTGAGACATGAAGTAAAGACGGTAATACAAGTTGCATCCATCGATGACGAGTTTGCTTTCTCTAAACCAGCTGGTCTTCAGAAAATCACTGTTGCTCTCGATGTAGCCGTGAAGTTCATGAACTCCCATAGTGAGTAAAGTTTGATCCTGGAAATGACAGCAACAGGGAAAATATACTGTATGTGCACATGTACATTTACAAACAGATTACTGCAATCATCCTGTATGATATTAAGACAAGAAGAATAGTAGATAAACTTACCTGCTCGCCTTGCTTAAAGAAACTATCTTTAACGCCTTCAGTCAGCAACGTCAAGTGTGAATAACTTCCTGATCTGCTGCTTCTATATTATAATCTCCGGCTGTGTCCCAAACCGCACACGGTTCCTTCTGAACAGTGTGTCTGAGCAGTAGACTAGTATGTGATTTGAGACACAGCTCAGACGATGACTTGAAGTCTTCACGCCCAAACAAATAAATAAAGCAGCAGCTGACTGACTGAGAATCGAAACTCAACTGAGCTGAGATATGAAACCTATTGAGCAATAAAAAACAAACAAGCATTTTAATCAGGTTTTTCACCCTCGTGTACACGTGATGTTATGGACATGTTAATGCATGTAATGTAACATGGTGTTTTAATATTAGGTCATCTATTTTGAAAGTATTTTTAATTTTGTTTCATGCTAACGCTTACTGGTGCTAGCATGGTACATTATAATGCAGCGTTCAAGTGCGAGATTAAATCCCTGTTATACTACTACTACTACTAATATATATATATATATATATATATATATATATATATATATATATATATATATATATATATATATATAATTTGTTTGTCTTCGTTTTTTTGTTTTAGGGTAATATTGAAAAATATATATATGGATCTAGTGCTGAAATAAATAAATGAACAAATAACATCTATACATAAAATGATAAATACTGTCTATAAGTTGTATACTAGCCTTTGTAGCACCACGGTGCCTTTAGTAGAGCTCAATATTTTCGTTAGACTTTTTGTTATTTGATGATTCGATTGATATTTTTTTTTTTTAAATATTATATTCTAAAGTTTTTAAAAGTTCTTAAAATAGCGCGATCTACGCAGATCCTTAAATTATTCAGATACACCTGGTATATATCTTACTGCAAACATCAGTCCCAAAAAGCATATTCTTAACGGAATCATCAAGAATATTGTGAGAGTATTGAAGAAAAAGTTGTGGGTCATGACGTCTTACACGGATAACCCGGAAGTAGAACAGCGCGAGCTGCAGGCGCGCGTGAATGCTGCTCGTGTTGAGGAGTACCACGCTGATGCTCTTATCCTTGCCATGCTAATGACTGCGCATTAAAATGAGCTGCGGTGTGTGCTGGAGATTAAACGCAGACGTTTAACACCGCGTGTGTGGAGAAGGTGACGGAGCGACGCGGTGTGTCAGTGAAGGAGGCGAGTTCTGGGAGCGCAGTGTGGATCACAATGAGTCCTGAGCCGAGCTGATTAGCAGTAGTGCTAACTAGCTTAGCCGAAGTTGATCAGTGCGTTACTGTGAAAGGTACAATTTCATTTCCATGATTAACACACACATTAACACACACACACACACACACATACACACACATATATATAAGCATATAAACAGTCACTGAGGGGCTGTTGAATGAACTCTGTATGACTCGGCATGTTTAGATGAGGAGGAGGAGGAGGAGGAGGAGGAGGAGGGATAAAGCGTAGCTCGTGTTGAATACTGTTTTGTTTTTGTTTTGCAGGTGAGATGGAGAACTACAGGAAAGCGGGCGTGGTTGAGCAGCCGTGTCTCTGCCCGTTTGCCGACCTCCTCCATGATGGCACTCCCGTGGTCCGGGTTCGAGACGGCAGCAAAATCCGCAACCTGATGCGGTTCGCTCAGAGCCGGATGGAGGGCCGAGCGGAGAAACCGCCAGAGGGCGGCGGAGGTCAAGAGGAAGCGGAACCGAGCGCCGAATCGCAGCTGTGCCGCCAGATCGTGTTCACGGGCGTCGGCCCGAGCGTCTCCAAGGCCATCACGTGCGTGGAGATCATGAAGCGGCGTGCGGGGGGGCTGCATCAGGTCACGCGGCTGCTCTACAGCTCGCTGCAGGAAACGTGGGAGCCGCTGGAGCCGAGCGCCGGCCTCGAGAGCATCACCGTGACCCGGAACGTCCCCGCCATCTGGGTTCTGCTCTCCAGAGACCCGCTGGACTCGAATGCGGCCGGATACCAGGCACCCGGGAGCTTCGATGCGCTGTGGGTGCAGGCCGCCGTTAAAGAGGATCGAGAGAATCAGAGGAGGAGGAGCGGAGGAAGAGGAAAAGGACCGCGCAGACAGACGATGCGCCCCAGAGACGAACGGAAAACTTCAGGACAAGCATCAGGAGCGCACTGAGGCTACCGCCACCCGGTTTTACCAAAAACAGGCGGAGCTTCAGTTACGCTTGGCCGGCGAGATTTTACAACATCACCATGATAATAGTTGGTTATCACGCTCGTTTGTGAATTTGGCGAGCTGCGTACCGTCAGAGAGCTCACGCGGGACAAGTCACGTCTGTAATCTGTTCCACAGAGTAGAATTATCATGAGCCTCACACTGAACTAAAGAAATGAAAATAACATTTACGAGTGGTGATGTCATGATCGGGTTTTAAGCTCCGCCCCCACCGTGCAGCAACACCAGAGTATTTAAATCGGGACACTAGAGAGGTTTTGGCTGAAATGGGTATAATTTTTTATTTAAATTTTTTAAGAGAACAAAAGGATTATTTCAGAGTTAATGAAGTTTTTCTTTATTAAGTCATTAAAAAGAAGAGAACGTTTCCGTGTGTTTGGTTTTCAGGGTGTTTAAGTGACATGACAGTAACTTTGTTGTACTTCCTTTCCCAAAGAATAATGAGATTAACTTTGAGCGTTTTAAAGTCTATAAGATGTGGGAAAAAAGACCAATGTGAACAGAAAATACTAATAATTGAAGTCTTTCTGTGTTCAAAGTGTGATGATTTAGCAGAATTACATCAGAGTAAAGCTCAGAGTCTTGTTTACTTTCATCTTGGTTTCAGCTTAAAGGCATAAATAAGTTGCTTTGTTTGTAAAATATTCATATTTTTATCTGAAATAAAAGATCGTTGCAGAATCTCTTTGGTTCGAGCTTCACTCGGTCATCCACATCCAAAATCCTTCATTGATGTAAATACATCATTAAGCTGTTTACACTTTGTAAAGCAAACGACATTTAAAGCCACTTATTTTGAAATACGGAATCTTTTTAAGGAAGACTTTAAAGTCCTAAATATAAAAAGACCGATCCGTCCCTCCAGGGTTTTGCGATCGCAGAAATTAATCGAGCAAACTGCGATGTTCCGAGGAGCGTGCGATTTTTCAGAATAACCGCAGTTTTGCGTTGAGACGTGTCATGTGACGTCATCACCACGCCTTCTTCGAGTCACGTGCGTGGAACACGAGTACAGCTAAAAGCTCTCATTTAGCAACAGACACCACTGCGAAAGAGCGCAGAACTATTACGTGCGATTGCGATTTCGGCGATTCGAGTCGTTTTCGACTGTACAGTAGGGTAGCACGGATATCTGGACGCAGGGTTAGGGTTAGGGTTAACCCAAGGGTTAGCTAACCCTTACACCTAACCCTAGTCATGACCAAAAGGATTCACTGATTCAACTGATTTACTTAATGAAAATGGAAGGATTCTCGGTCATGAATGAAGAGATTCACTGACTCAATTGATTCAATTAAAAGAAAAAAAGGAATGATTCTTGGTCATGCCTGAAATGATTCACCGATTCAACACATTGAGTGAACGAGAGAGGAGTGAATCTCCTAAACGATGATAAACGAAACGGTGAACTGATTCAGCTGTTTCACTGAATGAGAGAGGAGTGAGTCTTGGGCCTGACAGAAAAGATTCACTGATTCAACCGATTCACTTAATGAGAAAGGAGCAAAGCTTCGTCATGACCAGATAGGATTCACTGATTCAATTGATTTCAACAAATTCATTACAGACTGTTGCAAATATGAATCATATACAATTCAAAGTGTACTCACAATGCAATACCCACATGTTTAACAAAAAAAAAAAGATAACCGTGTCACCCAACCCTACATAAATAACGATGAAGGTTGTGTGTGCGTTGAGAAATGTAGTGCTTTGGCTTTGGCACGTTTTAATCTTGTGACTCTTTCAAAACGGCTGAATATTTCTCAAACAAAACATAATCTAATCTGGGCTGATTAAAGGACGAGACACCGTTTGGTTTATGTAGCAAAGGGAAATATTACGAATTCAGCAGGAAGTACTGAATTCAATCCTTAACAGAATGAATTCCTTTCCTTCACAGTGGATTAAATCGACTTTCCGCTCTCAGACGTCTGATTCGACTCGAAGATTCATGCTTTAGATCAGAATCTGGGCATGTTTTCACTTGGGCACACACCGGAACCCGGATTATATTCTGAAGTGGTGTGATGGATTATAAAAGGGGTTTTATTATTCTGTAGAGAAAGTACACCGCCTCTTGTGCTCCTTGTGCTTCTGTCTCTGAGTGTTATGCAAAAACGGTGTGAAAATTCTGAAGTTTGAAAGTCAAATGTGTCCAGTTGTGTACGTGAGCTGGAGGATGGACACACACACACCCACACACACACACACACACACACACCATCTACGCAGTCGGTCTGGAGGTCCGGGGTGTGTTGCAGGTAAACGCTTTCCTTCTTCTAATTATTGTTCTCATTTAAACCGTGAATGTGTTTGTAAATTCGATTTGATCCTGAGGTGCAGTTCGATTTGACCACATTGGTGTGTTGTTAGGATTAACACCATGTCATGTAGAGATTATACACTTAAAAACTATTCTAGCAGGCTGATGATACGTTATAGGTTTCCCTCAAGGTGATTAGGTCTGGTTTCATTTTTGAAAAGAAAATTCTTTTCAGACTTTTAGGGCTGCTGGGGGACGTTTGTGCTACTGTGCAGTTGAAAATGTAAAGAGATTAAGTTAGAGTCACTTTCAAGTGTACATTTTGTGGTTTATCCAACAGTATAGTGGTGTGTGTGTGTGTGTGTGTGTGTGTGTGTGTGTGTGTGTGTGTGTGTGTTACCATCAGGCAGATCTGTGTACTGTAATCATCAAGCAGTTACTCTGTAGAACATCTGAAGAGGTAAATAAATAAAAACAAATAAATGAATAAAAATGTAATTGCACTTACACCTCCATATTTTGCAGTTCTTTCCCTTTCATACTGTATAACAATCCTGTACATTTCTTATAGGCATTTATTTTATTTGCTCATAACGTAGGTGTGTTTATGATTATTATCATTATTATTTTTATTCCAGGACATTCAACACACACACACACACACACACACACACACACACACACACACATATGTAATAAAACAGACGCTCATTTGTGTACAGTGTTGAGCAAGGTCAGGTTCACACTTTTGTTACGCAGATCAGAGTTCAATGCAAATACACGGCAGGCAGAG
This sequence comes from Ictalurus furcatus, assembly GCF_023375685.1. NCBI lineage: Eukaryota > Metazoa > Chordata > Actinopteri > Siluriformes > Ictaluridae > Ictalurus > Ictalurus furcatus. The sequence continues at coordinate 20,426,777 of NC_071277.1, read as the reverse complement.
CCGGCTAACGCAAACACACGACGGTGAAGATTTCAGAGGAGTTTTCTTAAAGACTGTACATCCTCCACAATAGGGTGTGTTATAATCGGTAATACAGATAACCAACTGCTACTCAGAACGGACACCAAGACTGATACGACAAAAAAAAACCGCTTGGGTTTGAAAGTGAGTTTATTCTGTTCTACATACAAAAAGGAGAAATACGCACGAATATTCAAAATCTGTTCTCAGAAATGAGCCACAATGAAACACCACTTATCCCCCCCCCCCCCCGCCCCCCAAGTTAAATATAGTTTGGAAAACAAGTGTGACTAATAATTGTAAAAACATTTTTAACATAGACAGTTCACTTCCAGTACGGTGATAACTGCTGATTAATGCTTTACTCATTCATTCATTTATTTATTTATTTTTAGCAATTCGTTTTCTTGGATAATTAAAAATAAACCAGATCAGAATCAGCCAAAAATAGATAGATAGATAGATAGATAAACAGATAGATAGATAGATAAACAGATAGATAAACAGATAGATAGATAGATAGATAGATAGATAGATAGATAAACAGATAGATAAACAGATAGATAGATAGATAGATAGATAGATAGATAGATAAACAGATAGATAGATAGATAAACAGATAGATAGATAGATAAACAGATAGATAAACAGATAGATAGATAGATAAACAGATAGATAAACAGATAGATAGATAGATAGATAGATAGATAGATAGATAAACAGATAGATAGATAGATAGATAGATAGATAGATAAACAGATAGATAGATAGATAGATAGATAGATAGATAAACAGATAGATAGATAGATAGATAGATAGATAGATAGATAAACAGATAGATAGATAGATAGATAGATAGATAAACAGATAGATAAACAGACTGATAGATAGATAGATAAACAGATAGATAGATAAACAGACTGATAGACAGATAAACAGATAGATAGATAGATAGATAGATAGATAGATAAACAGATAGATAGATAAACATTTAGCTAGATAATGTCAGTTATGTGTAAAGTATCTTGTATAGAGATAAGTGTAATAATGTACAGCAGTAATTGTACGAGAGGTAAGCGTTTATTTACTTGATAAATACTTTAAAGTTCTTAATGTCAACATGTAGATAAATGAATTAAGTTCATTTGAAACATTTCAAGTGAATTTATACTTGCATTACATTATAAATATTACATAGTCATTATGATTTTATTTCTTCATTTGTTTTGCGGGAAAAAGTTTCAAATAACAATCCAGTGTAAAGAAAATTGAGCCTTGAAGCCCAAACCACAGAGACGTTTATTCCAGGTGGAAAACCAGAGCAGATCATGTGTGTAGAAAATGCAAACTATCTCTGCCATTTACAAATTTCCTTCACACACACACACACACAACCCTGACACGCAAATCTGACGCGTGACTTCACCCCAACTGAAAAAAACCCTCAGTAGAAAACCTCATAGAATTTATAATGCTTTTAATGGTTATAATGGGAATTGTATTAGTTTTAATGGAAACTGTAATGGTCCCTATGGGTCTCTACTAGTAATTTGTTGCCTTCTATTGGATCGAATGTTATGTCTAGTGGATACCATTAAAAACCAGTAATGGTTTTAATGGTTACCTGATGGTTTGTAATGGTATTTGTAGTGGAAACCATTAGAATTTCAGTGATGGTTTCTATTGTTTTGGGGGTGTTTTTCCAGCAAGGACCACTAGCTATTTTGTGTGGTGTGACCGTGATTAACATAACAACGCTGACTTTATTTACACAACATTCAACAAACCCATCAAGAACCTTATTTTAAGAGTGTACCAAATACCAAGATCGCTGAATGCTAAACACCAGACAGGTTCTAGCTACTTAGAAGAAAATAACTGGTTCCCCCAGAGGGATAACTGAAGAACACTTGAGGGTTTTAAGTAGTTTAAGAACGTAGACCCCCTTTAGGAAGCAACAAGCGCTCTTTAAGGGATCTTATCATTGGTTCCTCATACAGTTAAAGAGCCTTAGCATCTTAAAAGGGTTCTACTTGGAACCTGTTCTGATAGAGAAACATTATGTTGTACGGTTCTCCCCAGGACCATTACAACTGCAGAACTGAAGGTTCTACATGAAACCCTTTGTGCTGGAGAAAAACCTTGTTGTAGGATCCTACAGTACATGGAACCTTTAAGGTTTCCTCCAGAAGAACAACCAGAACCCAGATTTAGAACCCACACTTTAAAGTAGAGCCTTTTTAGGAAGCTTAGCTATCTTTCTGATAGAGAAACACTCTGCTGTAGGCCTTTACATGGAACCTTCAAGGGTTCCCCACAGAGGTACAACTAAAGAACACTTAAGGGTTCTAATTTATTAAGAGTTTGGTAATCTAATGCGTACTGCAATCGTTTTGAATAATAAATGCAGTGAAAGAATGAAATGTCAGTTAAACAGTTAAATAAAAGATGTGTGTGTGTGTGTGTGTGTGTGTGTGTGTGTGTTTCTGTCTTGTTCTACAGCTCAGAAGATATCACAGAGTCCTGAGTTTAACGAACCCGGCCCGTTAGGAGTGCCTGGTCCTCCGGTGTAATCATGTTTCCCATCATACTTATTATGTCAATATTATGTCAAGGTAGGTCACCACTTTGACTTTATAGTAGGATTGTCTATTGCGTAATGTGGTTCTCCGTCCCTAGTTCTGCGTGTTCCAGTTCCAACAACATGTTCTTATTCTGAAATTCAGAGGTTGGGAATCTCCAGAGTACACTAATAACCAAGTGTGTTTGATTTCAGCAGGTCACGCTGTTGACTACGGTACGGACTTTGTCACGGCGTTTCCGGAGAACCTTGCTTTCTACTTTCCGGCAAATCTCGTCCTCAGTCTGAAAATCACCACCTTCGTCCCTTACACTAATGTTCAGATCATCAGCAAGGGTATAGTTATTAACACAACGTCCATCAGCACCCCGCAGGTGTTTGTTGTGACGATTCCTAACTTAGAGGTGAATCAGATCGGTTTCTCCATTAACGTGCTCAGAATCATCAGCAACTACAGTATCACTGTGGTTTCAATCAGCAGTCGAAGAGACAGCATACAGACCAACATTGTTATACCTACAAATCGTCTGGGAGTGGAATATCTGGTCCCTGCCCCTAATTACAACACGCTCGCTGTCCAGCTGAACAACTATAACGTCTCCCAGTTCATCAGCTCGACCACTGTGCCGACGGATTTCAGTTTCAGCCTCATCATTATTAACGCAGAAAATGTTACGAACGTCGTCACCGTGACCCAAACATCACCTACTCCGGGAAATGGTGATATCAAACTAGACCCATTTGCGCTGATCCTGCTGCCAAGCAACTGTTCCTATTCTAAAGTCTCATCTTCTGCAAAAGTGGCTGTGATCATTACCAGTCCGTGTGTCGACACCCAGAATTGCAGGTGTAACATGGTTGCACACCAACTCCTACCCACCAACTTGATGGGAACTGAATTCTTCTTCCCTTCCTTGAAAGATAAACTTCCCTTCACCTTCAGCCAGCTTTTCGTAACCTCAGCCGACAGTGTTGACCTCAGCTCTGGCTCTGAGAAGAAGACTGTCGCACCTGGTTCCACAGATCTGCTTCCTTTTTACCCAGAAACCGGAAGCCCAGTCCTCACGACAACGCAGCCAGCGTTGCTCAGCTTAATCAATCCTGGCCTCATAATCGATCTCATACCGAAAAACATGTTTTCTGGCTGCTACTTGGTACACACCGCCTCGCTGTCGCAATCACGGGTTTTAATCATAGTTGAAACGGCCAAAAAAGAAGAACTCCAAATCACCACTAATCCTACGACCACTACTCTTGGCAGTAGTTTATCCTGGAACGATGTCAGTGATACATCGTACTCATGGGCTTTAATACCCCCGAACTGTAAGTCATGCGTTATTTGGCATCCTACCTCGCCAATTGCAGTGTACATCTTGGAGACGTCGCCTTCGGGGGTGATTTATGGAGGGCCGGCGATTTCTGTAAACGACAAGCCAGGTAAAGTCCTGCTTGAAGTCCTGCAGACTATAAAAACTGTCAACAGCAATGGTATCTTACATGATGATGTCATAACTGTGTAATTAATCTGTGTTTGTTTGCTCCACAGACCCCAACGGTTGTGTTGTGGTTCCCCTGAGATTTGAACTTAGTAACGTCACAATGAGTTGGCAGGAGGCTCGGGTTCAGTGCATCAGTAGCGGCTTGTCGCTGGTGAGTCCCAACATCAACTACACACAAAACAAAATGGCAGCTGCACTTAACAACATGAACGTGGAAGGTTTTGCGTGGCTTGGCCTCCGACGCAACCTTGTCACCTCTGAGTGGAACTGGCAAAATGGCGCCAATTTCGACTTTGCCAACTGGGACAACGGCCAACCAACGGGCAACCTGTGTGTCGGAATATGGATGGAACCGAACGGGAATTTCACGTGGCGCAGCATGCGCTGCTGCGAGTCCATGCAGCCCCTGTGTGTCCAAGATTTTGTCATCTTCAAAAGCGTCGATTCGAGTTAGTCGAGCACCACCACCACCAGCTCAGGTCCAACCACCAGCCCGTCTATAGAACTACAGACCATGCCCGTCAACCAACATCCAATCATCGACAGCAGCTAAATTACCTTCTTCATTTCATGTTTACTTAATCACTGTTGAATGCAACCTACCTTTTTAGTAATAGAAAGATATAATTGGCTCAAACTGTTAATCAAACCACCTACAACATCTGCTTTCATTTGCTTCAAACTTTGGGCTATGAGCCATTTACCCTAAAGCATCATGTATGCTAACAGTGCTAATGAGTTATTTTAACTTCTGCTGTAATAGAAATTTAAAGATTGCTGTTTGGAAACTTAAAAGCTACAGTAGCAGCTGATGCTAACACGTAGCATTCGCCATTTCCAATATAGACAGATTCAGTGCGTGCATGGTCAGCCATGTTCTCATTCGAATGTTGAATTAAACCGTTGCAGACTTTCCAATAGACATTTCTGTTTGAGCAAAGTGGATGAAATCAGATGGCGTTGCATTCGACTACCTGCTTTAAATATCTCTTTCTGTAATAGTGGCATGCAAATAAATGTCGCAATCATATTATTTACTCAACTAAGGGAATTTTCCTTACAATTATTCTAAGTGTATTATACGTTAATGGAAACTTAGCTTTACCTGTATCCTGTAAACGTATGTCCTATACATATATTATTATATGCACATGTAGATGTAAAGCAGTTCCACGTTAGCATCTTAAATACAACCTACTTATATTTTAACACTACAGATCATTTTAATCCTAGCCGGCTTTTTACCGTAGCCATAGTTTATATTTAAAAATAAATAAATAAATTAAAAAGTCTTTGTCTGTCCTCACTGTATATTAAGGAATATGTATGCTGTAATAAAGGGGAATAAATCTACAATATAAGAACAAATAATGTCTGGGTAATTTGTCGTACATACGTAAAACACCACGCTCATGAAAATTTAACAATCACATTCTCACACACACATTTTAAAGAGGAAGTGTGTATTTTTTTTAAGCAGTACCGTCGTCGTATGCTTTAAGAAATAAACAGGAAAAATGTCCAGGGTTTATTTTTAAAGGAATGACGAGGACAGTGTATGTCAGACACGGATATCAAATATATATACTTAAAACCAAAACAATAGACGACAAATAATATAAGCTTTATTCAGTCTGGATGTAGAGGTGTGTAATGTAAATATAAGCGGCCTATCGCTGGGATTTTAGTCTGAATCTGTGATGTCAGTGTGAACACATCTGGAAAGTACAAAATGAGCAGTAGAAATAACTCCAGGTGTTATATCTACTGTATATCTCTCATGCATGTGAATGGACACGCCGGTGAAGTTGTGTTCGCTATATCTTGTGGGAAAATGAAGGTTTTGTACGGTTTCTTTATTATAAAGACACTCGAGGAAGCGCTCGCCTCGCCCTTTTCTGTCGTCTACTGTCGAAACCAAACATGAACCGAGTTCAAAACACAGAACAATAAACGTCTGGATGACGTGTAAATGGACGTGTCGGAGAATCGACGCTTCTGTGGGTTTCAGGGAAGTTACTGAGTTCCTCCCACAGGTACAGACTATAGACCACGCCCCCTAGAGTACGCACCTGTAATAAAGGACAGGACAGGAAGGAACAGTGTGTTAAAATGAGGCTGTGGCGTGACGAGCATACGTCCAGGGCGAAATTTTTTTTATTGATGTGATTTGAGAATCGATCAGAAAAACAAAAATGAAATAAAAAATTCACGGTACATAGTGTAGTCATGATCTTTTAGGAGTACAAGGTCTGAGTTTATTCATGGGAATGTAATTAGTGCAAATAAGAGTACAAGTATAATTATTTTTAGACTATAATTCTATAATTATGACATAGCTACTTTCCATACAAAAACATGTCAATATTTGTAAACAACATGCCAACCACATGACAATCAATCCTAGAGGGGCGGAGCTTGGTTTAATCAAGGTGCTGATCGGTTTTATGGGTTCCCACTTAACATTAAAGCTGTATTTACAACACGTTTTGGAGAAACGCATACTGAGAGTGAGAAACATCATTTGGTCGATTGATTCAGACTTTTGGACCCAACATGCCATTTAATGAACAAACCTCCCAGACCTCCCAGGAAGAGAAGCAATTTAACTGCTAATGCTAACCCAAGCAGCAGCGGTATGGTTAAAGCATCACCACTGTTGCTGCTGGTTTGGGACTTTTCTGGACTCGGGGGCAGAATGTAGACCGTAGCCTGGTCGTTGCCAAGAGGATTGGATGCTGTGCAGGTGTACTGCCCCCCTGGCTGGATGTCCAGGAGCTGGCTGGTGGTTCTGTGGCGATCCGGAGCTTCCTGTAGGAGCGGGGCTGCTTCGTTATCTGCATCGAGAACTTCATCTAAACCCGTCCACTGGACGTCAGGTAGCGGAGACCCCTGTACCTGGCACAGGGCTTTGAGACTTGTGTCTACGCTGCCCCCTATGGACAAGCTTAAGATCCGTGGTGGAGCTGGATGTAAACAAATACTTTAACACACAACTGACACACGCCTCTAGTTCAAGCTCTCTAATGAATTATAATACACTGCTTTATTATATCATTCGTGGTTGGAGACTTCAGCACCAACTTTAACTTTACTCCGGCTAGCTAGCTTAATAAGTATCTAGATTATCTAGTTTATATAGATATCTGGCTAGCCAATAAAAATGTAGCATGGAGCAGAACTTTACATTTGATTCAACTTCAACATAGCTAGAGCTAATGATTTTCTAAACAACTGGCTAATTTTTAATACTCCCCATGAACAAACCTGTATAAACTATAAACACACCTATATGAAGAATAAACCTCTAAGAGATTTCTATTCATGAGTTCTTGTTACCTTCCACTCGGAGCCGTGTGCCCATTTTGTTCTCGTAGTTGGCATGCGGTTGGTCGGGCAGCTCGACGCTGCAGTAGTAGCGCCCGTTGTCCTGCAGGCCGGTGCCGCTGATACGCAGAGTCAGGTCATGCTCTCGGTGGTTTCCCTCCAGCCGGTACCGCTGGTCCTGGTCCGGTCCGGTCTCGCATTGCTGGCTGCCGTTGAGGCTGGAGCAATGGAAGAGCACGGTGCTGGTGCGGGTGTGGCCTAGACGCCACACCACGTTCATGGAGGAGTGTAGGGTGTGTGCAGGGTGTGTGAAGGAGCAGGGCAGCACTGCGGGGTAACCCTCGATGGTTCGCACCTCTGGGGAAACCTGAATGGACCAGGTCTCATCGTAGGCTGATAAAGCTAGCGATGAAGGAAAAGGACAGTTGCAAAAAAAGAACCTCACAGCGTTAGTTTGTATTGGTTGGTAATGGTTTGTAATGTTAGCAATGGTTCGTAAAGATCTGTTCTGGTTTGTTATGGTCTGTAATGATACATCCTAATGCTTTAACATGTGTTATACTGGAGTTTAACGATCCCTGATGGTGAATGTCTGCTAAAACGCTGTGGTTTAATGGAATTAAACCCATCTGTAATGGGAAAAAAGATACTGTATATAACTAGCATGAATATATTTCTAGATAGAACTTACACATTTTCCATCATGGACCTGGATTAGTTCTTTATGGTTAAATGAGTTTGATGGAAATCATTAGGCCAATTCACATTAGAAAGAGAATGTATTTTTTTTTCCCAGCAGATTACAGAAGAATAAGTCGAATCACTCGATCAGCTCATTTTCTTGACATTTATTTGTTCAAACAAATAAATGGATCCACATGATCAGCGTCCTACAGCTGATTGAAAAATGGTTCTTACCCGAGAAGCTGATCATGAGCAGCGTGACGGTGAAGCGCAGGATGTCCATGGCCAAGTCGAGCCGTTCGTCTAGTGGCTGGAAACAAGTGTTGAGTCTTTAAACACAGACAGTCGACATCTCTGACTCACAGTCACACGACACACATCAAGAGTACACTCTGAGCTTTGTCCAACACTAAGTGCGTCTATTTTACATTAACTTATTCGTGTCATGGAAGGTTTTCATGTCAGTCCTGAAGGTCCATGAAACACTACTCGCTAATATTCATAACGACGACGGGAAATAACTGGTTTCACGCACGTTCCACATCATTATATGTAACTACAAATGGATAAAAAGTATGATGTCTTTAAAATGTTTTTTTTTTTTTAAAAAAAAAAATATGAAGAATCTGAGGCAAGTTTCTGTGGTTTAAAACCGCTGGGGACATGCTGTTACAGGAAAATAACAACTTCAAGGTGGTAAAACTGACTCCACTTCATCACAAAACTTAAGCTTCCTTCTGTTTTCTCGAGAACAAATTTGTTTCTTCCTGTTTATAGCAAACACACTCACTGCTCTCCACCAGCACCTACACAATCACCATGACAACAAACACAGGAAGGAAATGATTCTGTTCCTTTCAATGTTACTTTTTAAAATGTATTTATCTATAAGACAAATGGAAAATGCAATCATCACTCCTTCATTAATGCAAAAAAAGTACATAAAATATAGGACTTTTACAGTACTTAAATATAAATATTATATAAGTATTAATATAATATGTTAATGACACATTAAAAATATGGAAGTGTCCATGAAATTTTCTCTAAATCTAAAAATATTTCAGTAATTTGTTTTATAATTTTAGAAACTACTACTTAATTTCCTTCCAGAATTTTTTTTGTACGCTTCATTGATTATATAAGCACAACAATAAAAGAACACGTGCAATGAGCTCTAAGCTCAAACATACAGGGACATTGTACAGTTTTACTTAATCTTTTTTTTTTTTTCCCCAAACAAATGCTTTTTATGTGTATTATTATGTATAATCCCAAATGGCTTCCTGATGCCTACATATTGTGCACTACATGAGGCATGGAGGAATGGATTCTATGCCATATCAAGTGTGTAAGTGGAGCCATTTGGGATTCAGATCTCCATTCCCATAGTATTGGTGTACTAAAAATATTGAAATTATAACCTCTATACTCTATGTACTGTATATCATCCTACTTGTCTCACACTTTTGCTATGTATGTGTCTTGACTTGAGTCTATGTAGTGCACTATATATCCAATATAGAGCTATTTCACTGCAGTAGTACACTAGATGTACATTTCTAATAGCGGGACATGTGGCCTTCACAGAGTTATTGAAGGAACTCTGAGCTCCAGCTGTCTGATCCTATTCTGAGTGGAATTCCGGTTGTTATTTGAGGTCCTGTTTAATGAGGGCCATGACTGACACTGCGGAGTGACTGAACACAACAAATGGTTGCGTGACTACATGTTTAGAGCACTCGGGTCATTTTGTGAATTGAATTTGTGTGTTGAATTCTGGATTCTGATTGGTCAGAAAATTGTTGATTAATTTTCTATAACAGCGGAACAATAATCTATTATTATAAAGTCTAATAATAAACCGATTTTTACCAACGTAAAACTAATCGTTGATACGGTGAAGTTTTATGGAAGGAGTCTCCGGTGTCAGTGCTTTGTAACAGTCAGAGCTAAAGCTGTAACTTTACGTTTTTTTTCCGGCATCTTCAGGACAGAGGAGTTTACGCCTCTTTGTGGGTTCTCTTTAATATGACGAGCTGCCATTTTTGTTGTCTTATTAACATCCAGAGAAAAAAACATAATACTCGATAGTACTCGTAGACCGTGACCTCGTGAACCAGTATCAGGATGTATTTACTGAACGAGGAGTCAGCCAAAGGGCATAAATATAAATGTAAATGTAAAAAAGAGAGACTTCAGTTGTGATCGTGTGCTTCAGAAATGTAGCCTGGAATTCATAAATGTATAAAAGTGCAGAAATTCTGATCGCGATTAAGATCTTTAACTGTTATAAGGGTTAAACTAATGAAACTCACAGCTGCAGATTTATTAATCTGATTATGGATTGTTATCAAACATAACTAAACTGAATTGATGGATGAATCGCTGTAAAGCCCGCCTACCGAGAAATCTGATAGGTTAGTTAGCACAAACAGTGACCAATCAGGACGCGCGCTGTCTCTCTCTCTCTCTCTCTCTAAAAAAATCGGGAAATTGTACATAATTTGCGGTCGTCAGGGAGCCGCTATTACAATGCAGGAGACTCCGGGAACTTCCGGGAGATTTAGGATGTCTAGTAATATGAGTATTCATACTGTTTCCAAACCATTTTCTGAATATTCAAAATTTTCCGAGTCTGGAAATGAGTATCGTTTAATCTACCGGTGTCGCTTAAATTACCCCCCCCCAGTTCTTTCTAAAGAGTATTAAGAATAATTATCAAACAAAATAACGCAAATATCGTTGAATAATAAATCAATTGAAGACACTTTGCCCTTATTTCGCCTCAGGTTTAACATTAGCATTTCCCTAAGGACTGTTGAGAGCAAACTGCGCATGCGCAGGAGTAAAACTGAAGGGGAAAAAAAGTGGACTAGCCTTTAGCTATAAAATAAGCAAGCGTTATTCAATTTTTGTTCATACAGGTGTGAAATTCTGCTTGAGTGAGCACCGGGACTGATTTAATTTTCAAAAAGGACGTGTTTTCAAGTCTTAACGCAGCTCTAAACCGCCTACTGTAACACACTCAAAGCGTTTCTTTCGACGTCGCCCTGACTGAGAGCTTCCAGTGTTTGCTGTGTGTTTTAAACCCCGCCCTCATCCTTATGGATGTGTCCCAAACGCCTACTCTCGGAAAATGTAGTGCACTATGTAGGGTAATGGAAGCGTTTAATTGTATTCCGAGTGTAAACTGGTTGGACCTGTAGTTGGTATGATGTGGTTTAGACTTTAGCCGGCGTCACGCCCCAAAATTTTTTACAGCCGGACTCTGGTTAAGAGCGGAGCATATACATTTACACACTTACACTTTTACACACACTCTTATACTGTAACCCATAGAAGACCCTTAACATTTCTTTATTTTAAGAAAGAAAATGTCGCACACGGTTGTTACGACCACATCCACGACTACGACTGCGACTGCGAGTTCGTCGGATGGAGGAATTTTAAACTTCGGTTATTGTCGCTCTTTTCCCGGATTATTAAAATTGGCCCAATTGGTAAGGAAATGACGTCATTGCTGTACTTATCATGTGCTTTTATTGCATAAAGATGTCTTTTAAAGTGTGTACATTCCACCTTACTGTGCACATGCCTTATTAGTTCTGCAGCCACGAACTTCTCAGTCGTGTGCCAGACATGTCCCAGTATTAAAGCAGCGGTCCGTAATGTTTTTAAACCGTTTCTAGACCGGGAATACTCACATGATTGTAAAGATAGATTAGAAAAATGTTGATGTACAATACTGATATCAAGCAGATTTCACTTTAAAAAAAAATAATAATAAAGCTTCGGTTTGCATTTTTTCTGGCCCATGGACCTAAATCCTACTACAGCACCTCCGATACATTAGAGTACTACACTGAAAACCCTTTGGCTGTGTTGAAACACGTTACTGAAGAACGCGGTACTGATGACCACGTCTCGGAACATGTCGAACCTTGAGGCGGATGAGCTACAACAGCAGAAGAACATGAACAAGAACAGGTAGCTGAGGCTCGTAGCTAGGATGAATCTCGATTTCTGCCGAGGCAGACAGATGGTACAGTCAGAATTTGGCGCCAACAGAATGAATCCGTGGACCTAACCTGCCGTGTGTCGACCGTCCAGGCTGGTGGAGGTGGTGCAATGTTGTGGGGAATGTTTTTTTTTTTACGCATTTTCGGCCTATTAATATCGATCAGTCATGGCTTGAATGCCACAGCGTATTTGAGTATTGTTGCTGACCGTGTGCATCTCTTCATAGCCACAATTTACCATCTTCTAACAACTACTTCCTGCCATTAATAGATAACGCACCATGCCACAAAGCAAAAGTAGATCACCTTTAGGAATGGGAGCTTCACAGCATGAAAGTGCACCTGAAAGAATCTACAGGAACTGCACCGATCAACGTGGAGCATAATCTCAAAGGAACGTTTCCAAAATCTCATGGAATCCATGCCATGAAGAGTTGAGGCTGTTTGGAGAGCAAAGGGAAGCCCTACCCAGTCTTAGTATAGTGTTCCTAATAAAGTGCTCCGTGAGTTGCTGTTTCTTTCTGCTCAAAACCACCATGTGACAAACCTTCTCAAAAAAATCTTTCACAGAAAGAAGGGAATCTTTTCTGTTTTATTAAAAAAAAAAAAAAAAGAGAAGAAGATATAAACAACGATCTGCAAATGTTCGTTGAATTTTCTCCGCAAGAGAAACATCACGAAACCGTGAAAATTTCATACCGGAAACATTTTATAAACTTAACTCTAGTAAACAAGTAAGAGGTAACCATAGCAACAACGGTATAACGGCAGTCTGATGATATGAGCAGGAAGTTAGCTCGAGCTGGGAAGTTGAGTAAATGCAACGAGTGTGAATCGATCAGTAAAGTTCTCGATGTTCTAATGATCTAATGATCTAATTCTCGATGCTTTAACCTTACTCACGTAACGTTGACATTTTATTAAAATGAAATGATTTATGAAAGGCAGAGATCAGATTTCATCCTCGTTTATTGTTGCTTGTCCAAAAATGGTACATTTTGGTTATTGATCTTATACTGAGACACGACTTGAACAAGGCTGTGAGCTTTTGTTTATATGTGAACTATTTATTAGAAATAAAACCGTAGGCATAATAACTTCTTGGTATTAAATATGAAAAACTACACGCAGGTGTTAATGCATTACAGATGAATCAGATTATATACCGTGTGTGTGTGTGTGTGTGTGTGAACAGGTGACCCTATTGATCGCCTTCCTGTGTATCCACTGCGCCCCCACGTGGACGCATTACGACGGGTATCGCTACTTCGAGGTGGTCACGTTGTGGTTCTTCTTCGCCTTCCTCATCTTCTTCCTCATGTACGTGTTCAGGCTGCAGGCCAAACTCGTCTGCATTAACTGGACGCTGACGGTGAGTGGACGTTCGTGTCATTCCGGTTAGCCGCACACGGCAGGTTTCAGAGACGCGGGTCTGACCGCACGGTGTCTTTTTTTTATTTTTATTATTTTTTTTATACACCGCAGGAGTTTTTTCACTACGCCTTGGGCACCATCCTGATCTGCATCGCCTCCATCATAGGAGCAGTGAAGAGCAGCAACATCTCTGCTCTCCTGGCTGGATCTGTGAGTAACCTTTCATTAGATCTGTGTGATGAATAAAGGAAGGAAAACGTTGCATGTCACATCACCGTGCTGCCATCAATTTAATCCATTTAATAAATCCTACCTGTGGCATATTTTGAAGAAAGAAAAAGAAATTGTCAAAAAAAACTTTTCTGGCTTTCTAAATTAAGACTGGAGGTTTTAAAAATGATTATTATTATTATTATTTTTATTTGCAGTTTAAATCTGAGACAAGATCTCAAAGCGATCAAAATCTCAGCGCTCAGATATCAGAAATAAAATTACGGTCTCCACATGAAGCTCTGAGAAGAGAAACAGGAAGAGGAAATAGAAATAATTTTTGGTTAAAACTAGAGTTGTGGTGAGAGAAGCAGGAAACACACACACACACACACACACACACACACACACACACACACTCACACTGTTACAACGGAAATCCTGTGCCCCGCCCTTTCGTAACCCATCAGTAACTTTATTACCTTTACATAGAAAAAAAAGAGATTTGGGGGGAATTGAGGCCTTAAACAGTGTCTGTTTATGTAAAACACTTCATATAAGATTATTAATTTGCATATATATCAATATAAATATCAGTCATATCATATATATCAATATAAATATCAGTCACTTTTATTTCTCATGCTGTTCTACAGGTAAAAATACAAATTAAGGGGAAAATATGTGAAAGTGCAAAACTCATTATAACATGACACATGACGTATTCCGGTTAAATCACAGCGGGCCTCGTTTATTTATCAAGCAATTAGTACCAAAGCGAGGCTGTGTTCACGCGTCACGTCTTTCATCTGTCGCACGGTCTGCTCCATAGGATTATGATGTGAAACGTTACGTGCGAACGCAGCCTTGTGAAGCCGAGGACGTTGGATTAAAAAGATTCAGTAGAAGGTTTGACCGGGACACCAAAGCTAGGAGTGTTCAAAAGAGGGTTGAAATAAAATGAAATTCCGTGTCCGTCTCCTTCATGCAGCTTTCTTGCACAAACACGGTAAGGATAACGGTTGAACAACGTTTCACGCACACCACCTCCGCAACCCTGATAGCACCTCCGTCCCACAGGGAAAACCCTGCACGTGTGAGTCAGCTCCGTATGCAACGGCGTCTGCTGTTAATGCTGAGCGCCGTGGAAACGAGCGTTCTTCAGAATAATACACGTTTAAATAAAGTACAGTAATAGATGTCGAGTGTTTTAATCCAATTCCGGTTTCACAGTAAACAATGGTACAGTTTTTCTGTCTGTACATTTAAAGCAGAGGAACTGGGTGTAGCGGAATAAAACAAATCTCCGGGTTTCCCCTCGTCTACGCTCCAGAGCATTCTGGAGACACGCTAAACGAGTCCTGCAGGCGTGCACAGTGAGGGGTGAAAAGTTAAATCTGGGCACTAATAAAAGTTTTTCTTGTACCGCAGTTGACAGTCACATGCATGTCTAAACTGTTTTGCTGATCTTATGCGTTTCTTCTTCTTCTTCTTCTTCTTCAGATTTTCGGCTTTATTGCAACTTTTCTTCTTGCGATCAGTTTATGGACATCCTACAAAGTCACGTGCGGCTCTCGGCAAACCAGTGAGTCTCCTTCTCTTTTACTCATCTTACCCCCCCCCATTCATTTCTCCAGACTGTTGCTCACTGCCATGTGCTGGGATTTCTACAGTGATATCAGTTATTTTTGCGCTAACATAATCAGTTCAGTTTTACTAAACTGGAGTGGACTAGAGCTCGACCGACCGATCGATCGGTTTTGCCGAGTATTCGCAGAATCGGGGCTGAGAAGGTTCCGCTGTCAATATACAGTACGAGAGCGTCCTCTAGAGGCGAAATAAAAACTACCACTGGCAAATTTTGTGGTGTTATTTGAAGTGTTTTTTTTATTCACTTTGGACGACTCTATTTGTATTCGTTATGTGGAGAGTTACTTTTTGGTTCAGTTTGGATGTCCAAACTGAAATTCCTGCTCTCAGTACATTCAGATCATTTTTTTTCCCCCCAGATGTGCGCTAAACCACATTAAGAAAACAGCAAGGCGGAACTTTGGTGAGATCCGGGCGTTATAATTAGCATCTGCTCCATTTTTTAACTGACCAAAGGCACCACATTCTCGCCTTCTCGTTTTCTGTCGGCTCACAAAATCGCGGCTGTTAAATTCCCAGGTTCAGCTAAATAAAAGGAGAGTGAAGTGAAAGTACAGAAGCCATGGTGGTTTTCACATCTGTTCCCCTTCAGTGATTCAGTTTATTTTTTCCAGAAGATGGATTGTATTCGTGTTTGGTTGCTGATTGTTTCTTTTACTGGAAAAGCAAAAAGAGCAGAGTTTTCAGGAGTTTCCTGTATCGCTCTAGCAAGCTACGGCTAAACCTTAAATATCGGCACCTCCGAACGTGTATATATATATATATATATATATATATATATATATATATATATATATATATATATATATATGTATAGGCTATGCATTTGTTCTCTATGCAGACAGAATTTCGGGAAAGTACATCTTATGGTCTGAAAAGTGATTTCAATTCCACAGTGAGGATTTTTTTTGAATAAAAATGTTTTTTTTCATGAGTTTTTCATTTTCATTCTGCAGGTATTGCTGTGTAATGGGACCCCATCCAAAGACACAAGAAGGAATAAATTTGATCAGCTACTGTATCTCGAGTGCCTCCGATGTGCTGAGAGTTCAGCCCCGTCCGGATCGCTGCAGCTTATACGATTTGGAAACATTCTCCTTAAGCCTAGATTCACACGAGCAGATGTCATTCAGAGTTGGTCTGTTTTGGATGTGTGGCGAACGCTGCTATTGTCGTTTGTTGTTGTTGTTTTTTTTTTTTAGGGGGTGGCTGCTTGTCCAGCAAGAAAATGTTGCTTAAACATCACGAGACATTCACTATCGTGCATATACATAGAAACATAAAGACTGCCTGTCGCTTGCTCGTGTGAAGGTAAGAAAAAGGTCCCAGTGTGAAACAGGGAAGGCGAAGCGTCAGGATTGACTCAGCAGGTTTGAACCGACATGTTACTGAATGTTGATTTTATTATATTCATTATTGCAGTATTAAAATTCCTCATTAAAGAATTTAAAGTTCAGATTCAGTATTTTATACACGAGATTTTTCTTATTTCAGTCTTATTCACTGCAGCTTTGAGGTAGGTTTAAATATACAGTTAATCTTTGTTATTATTATTATTCCATTTATACCAAAAAGTGTTTTGTTTATTATTTTTTTAAAGATAGTTTTGCTTAAATTTAGACGTCTGGATTACAATGCTGGATTTGGAGTGATTCATAGAGTTATTATCAGCTTTTCAAAGGTCAATATTTCCTTTTTGTGCACTTAAATCACTGTGTAAAGTGCTTTCTCTCGCTCTCTCTTTAAAAACAACAACAAAAACAAACAAACAGAAAAAAAACAAATCCCACGTTTTACTGTGTTTGCTAGTGGCAAAAATGCAAAAAAATAATAAATATACAACTATCCAAAGTGTGTGGTGTTTTCTGGTGTTTTGAACCCATTTTTTAAAAAAAAACTGAATGTAAGCCCTTTTCTGTGTTACATGGTCGGCATTTGCATACTGAGCCCTGATTGGCTTTTATATTTTATGATGCAATAACACTTGTGCATTTTCACTATCTCAGAATTTTTTAAAAGGAAAACCCGTTGTAGTGGTGATCTTTACACTTGCACTTGGACTGCACACTCAAATTAATTTCCCCGCAAAATGTTCCTTATCCCTATTATTATAATTATGTTTTACACTGTGTTTGATGTTTTTGATATCATGATAAATTATCATATTTATTTTTTAAATACTGTGACATACTTTAAAAAAAAAAAAAATGCTTTCAATATACAAACGTAAAACGACAGTTCAATCAAAAACCAAATGTGGTGTAATGATATATGTGAATCTATAGTTTAATGCCTCTGCGTCACTCCGAGAGTAAACACAGCGGTCTGCATTAGGTTCTGTTTGAAGGTGAAACGCCTGCGTGGGTTTCAGTCTGGCGGGTTGTGACGGGGTGGGACGCCACACTGACAGGAAAAATCCACGGAAAGAACGAAGCAGAAGGAAGGAAGCTGCAGATGGTGATTCTGTTAAAGCTGTACAACGCCAAAATAACCTACTAATAAATCCTCACTAAAGTTCAGTCATGTTAGTGTTTTTCTGCTGGAAATATTCCTCACAAGACTGTCCTCTGCCCAGATTCATGAATAAGACCTCTGTTTCAATTTTGAATCACTTGTATTCAGAATTGAACATTGAGCAAATTGTCCTGAAGTGAAAGATGTAGAACTACACTATTTATAAAGCCTACTTTTTTTTTTTTTTTTTGAACTTTGTTTAGCCAAAAACAAAAAAAGCCACCCCTCGTATTTCAAATATAGCAGATCAGTTTGCTTTTTTTCTTTTCTTTTAGTTTTGCATTGACGCACATCAGCCTTTACAGTAGATGAGTAAACACTGATGTGTTGGGAAAGTGAACAGAGGAGGAACAGGAGGTGACAGATAAATGTGAGCTGTTTAGGCTGAACTTCTGTTTGACCTCAAGTGGAAAGAATCTGTCTTTCTCATAGCTAATGGAGGATTAAATGCAAAACGACTCAAGCTCTCAAGCTCCTGTGTTTTGTTTCATGAGGCCATGTGCCTCCTCAGTATATACAACACATAGGCATGATGCTTTGCCAGAGACGTCCAGATTCGTTTTATGTGAATCGAGCAAATTGACTCACGAACATGAATGAATCGAACACTAAAACCCTGCACAAATGTAACCTACAATCTACAAGGATTATCATGGCACATTCGGTGTGATCTTCATGCTGTCTGATTCTGCACATTTGACGTCTAATCTTTCCAACATCTCAGGTACATCAGACGTTACTCTGATGCATGATAATCAGATGATTTGATTCTTTTGCCTGACTCTTTGGGGTGAATTGATTCGCACGCTTGAAAGAATCAGGAGTTCTCTGTTTTCGCTACATGTCGTGTATTCTGTGTGTGTGTGTGTGTGTGTGTGTGGTGTTTTTCAGTGACATTTTGACTTTGTGAAAGTAGGAGTGTGTCTGAAAGGCGTTTTGGGTGCTGAGTCAAATGAATCAAAAATGTGCGTATTCCATTCATTAAACTGGTAGTTCGAAAGAATCGGATCTAGAGGCTCACAGGCATAGAGTGTTGTGGTGAACTGGGACGTTTGGATGCTGTCGCCCCTCATACTACAAATATCTTAAAGTTAACACAGAAATGAAATGACTGTTCGAGTCGAGCCATCTTAATGTCGACATCTAAAGGCCGAATTCATCGATGCTAAGCTAGCTACCGAACAGCTAATGCTAGCGGTGTGAAAAGATGTTGTTGCTATGGTAACACTATATTTCGACAGGTTTGGTTGTTGCTAAATAAATCAGGGAGAAGAAAGACGAGACTCTGGTGGTGAAATCCCACTCATGTCCGCCTGTGACTAATGTGAGCTAGTTTACTAGCAGCTAGCTCAGTTTAGCTATTATTAGTAGAATTTAGCGTATGACAGGAGAACGAGGGGGCGTGTCTAATTTGCATATTTGGGCGTATGTATTAATGAGGATAAAGACGTACAGGTAAGCAATTTTAGTCGTTTCTTGGACCTTACACAATTTATTGTACTAGATGGATAATTTATTTTGAGCTAAAAACAGAACCAGAAGATATGTGGAGGCAGTTTTATTTAGTTTTGAGGTAGAGATGGTGTCCAGTTGCACTTAGTAGTATTGGCCAGTAGGGGGCAGTGCTGTACCAAGAAAATCTTCCACATACCTTCCAATGAATACTAACTAACTAACTAATATAATATAAAAAAAATCCCTGTAGCAGTTTGATACTACTAAATTCTTTAATGGTGAATTGTAAGCAAAGTTACACAAATACACATAAAATAATAATAATAATAATTATATGTATGCACAATACTTTTACTGTATTTGTTTTATTCTTCTCATATATAGTATTTGTATATTTATGAAAAAATGAAGTTGTTTCTTAAATAAATAGCCTGATAATGATAATTGACGGATTGCCTAATGAATACATTTGCACATTATTGTAACTTCATGTGATGTACTGAATAAGTTTGTGTTTTACATATATTTATATTTCCGGTGTTATTTTGTCACAAGGTTTGCTATATTAAATTATACACTCTTAGAAATGTTCAGTCTCTCTGATGAACCCTTAAAGGTTCTGCGTAGAAGGTTCTGTGTGTTTCCTGATCAGAGAGGTTTCCAGAAAACTCTTTTGGAAGTGAAGAACCTTTTAATTATCCAATGAAGGCTTAAAAAGCCTTAAAAATAAGTGTTTATACTGAGTGATTACTGTACGTGTGTTTTTTTCATGTCACTTATGAAATTGTTATTATTTCACTTTCGGTTTTAATATCCATCACACGGACTGAGTGTGTATACACACTTCCTCTTGGGACATTTCCTCACAGTGTCTGACATTCCGCTTTCTAAGTAATGGAGTTAAATTTAAATGTGACCTTCACTGTTAACGGTGACAGCACAGTTCAAGGTCATTAGAATAATAAACGAGTGTGTGACCTCATGCCTCTGACTCCTGTGTGTCTGGAAGTTAAAACTGGGGTCTACAGTAAGAAATTATACAAAATTTACACAAAATAATAAAAAAAATATGTGGGATGAAATACACAAAAGCAGATTGTTTTCTCTGGTTTAGGTTTGAGGACAAATACATTTGTATTTATTCTCCAGTTTTAAAAGTAATTTTATTTTTAAACACGTGAATTACTTTATTCTTTATTTTAGTTTCAAGGATTTTCTTTATTTAGTCTGACATTTTAATCTTTTTTTCTGTTTTCTCATTTACAGGTTTATGGCAAAAGGAATGTGAATTTCACTGGTTTCAAGGACAAGTTAGTAATAATTAGTCCCCAGTGATATTTTTATTGCTTCCATTAGAAATGTATTTACAAGACTTTTTTTTTCAATCGATTCTTTATTATAAATTTGAGGAGAAAATAACTTCTTCTTTCATCTGTTTTAAGAACAAGGATCAATTTACTTCATTTAGTCACAGTTTTTACAGTTAAAGTGCAAAAGTTGCATTTTATGCTCAAGGACATTAACGTAATTCATCCCAAGAGGCGAGCCTACTGTAGATGATGTGGGGACAGATTTATGTTGTTATGTCTTCATGTTACCCAGAGATTTAGTTGGGACCCTTCTGTTGAGGAAACGCAGTGCACGCGTGTTTTGAAGACTTCATTTCTTTATTGAAAACAATCATAAGAACATAGAAAAACGGATAAAGAAAGGTGTCCCTTACCCCGGAGGCCCCCCTCCCCCACACACACTTTCTGCTGCCCGAATTAAACACCTAGACATGATAAGTCAAGCCCACGTCGTCACGTCATTATGGGAAAAAACATTAAATGTTACATAAACATATATAAATATAAACATTCAAACAAAATAGTTCATAGGCTCCTACAGATATAATTATACAATGTACATTTAAAAGTATTTAAAACACATCTAACAGAACACAAAGCGTTTACTTTTTACAGCTTCATGGTGTTTTACAAATAGGGACTAGTTAACGAACTAACTTTTACATTAACTAACTTATTAACTAACCTAAAGTATTGATTGGTGAGAGAGAAAGAGACAGAATTCCGGTACTTGCAGGAGCGTAAAGTCCTCAGAGAAGATCAGGAGGCTGCTGAGATATTGCTGCACATTGTTGTAGGATGAACATTTCTGATTATTATCGGGGGCCTCTCGGTTTGTGGGGACCTAGGAACCTGCCTGTCCTGTAGATACACCTCTATTCATCCCGCTCTTTTTATCACTGTAAGCTCCACCGTTTTTTACATTCAAAGCCAAAGTTTTTATGTTTATGGACAATCTGAAACGCTTTTTTAGAGTTATATTTACACAAGACTTTACAACAATTTTTTCTGAAGTCTCCCACCCAGTTTGACACTTTAAGGACATAATAACTCCCTCTGTTTTAGACTCCAGGCTTTGTTTAGTCTCCGCATAGTTTTCCATTTTAAGCCTGAGGGCACATGAGTTTGTTTTAAGGACAAACATTAACTGATTCGTCTCCTCATTTCACATTCAAGGACAAAAGGACGTTGTTTAGTCCCAGACGGTGTTAAGGTTAAGGACAGTTTAACTGTGTAGTAAAAACCCTGCATGGTGACATGAACATGGTTCAGTTTTATCATTATGACAAAGTTGAGGATAAATAAAGCTGCAGAAGAGTAGACACTGTTTACCACACCTTTATTTACAGATGTGTGTGTGTGTGTGTTAGACTGAAGGAGATCCCCAGCTCTAAGGGTAAACTTCACGGTCCTTTACGGTAAGCAGCAGAATCACGGAAGCAGCGCGAGCGACAGTGTTAGTGTGTGTGTGTGAGAGAGAGAGACAAAAACTACAGGTAAATCTTTTATCAGCTTTATCCTCCACACCTTCTGCATCTTATTTATAAGTGTACAGTCCGATATTTGCTCGCGCAAGTCGGATTTTTGTGAGTATTAGTTGCTTTGTGGACGCACGCGCCTTTACTTTCGCTTCCGGTTTTTTTTGTTGTAGCGTCGTGGCGTTGTTTTCCTTCTGGTTATCACTTTTTGTTTAATTCCCTTTTATTTACCGATTGTTTACATCTGGTCGCATCTCAAGGTCTTCATGACACACTTTAACTTCATTTCCGCGACGTCTGCTGTCAACTTTTTGTGATTATAAGAAGTCTTTTTCCGCGGATTTTCCCCGTGAGTGCTGTTGATTTGTTTACTGAGCTACTCGGTCGGACTAACGGATTTGTTGTTTAATTCACTTTTAGTGAGTTTAGCCACCTAAAATGTCGTCCCTGTTAGCACCCCTCAGACATTGCTAATTACTTTTGAGTTTCTAAAACTAATTTGTACTGAAATGAGGTCAAGTTCATACACAGTCCAGTAGCTATACAGCTATCTATACACCTAGCCAATAGTAAGGTAGAAATCAAGATGCCGTTAACCAATCCCAGTTCAGACAGCAGTACGTGTTGTGACGCAATAGTGTTGTTTAAAATAAGTAAGTAAGTAAATAAATAAATAAATGTCCTTCCACACTGTTTTCGGAAAAAAAATAAAATAAAAGTGTTGCGCGTGTTCAAAGAAAGAACGTTTCTGTGCTTTCGAAAATATCTCTGAAGACAGCATTGAAAAAATAGTTTACGTAGTTTTTTTCTTCTATCGTGCAGATATTTTACGGACCTAATACCAACCGGAATTTGTTCCCAGACTGAAGGTAGAAAGTATTGTTAAGTTCCAGAGCGTTTACTGATTAAAAACGTGAGAACACTTGTTGTTGGGTGACTGCGAAATATGGAAGCCAGGCGTAAGCTAGCTATAGACTAATTAATAAAAATGAAGCTGGCTGTGGGAGAACAGTCGTACAGGATTTCTTGATGGTTTTTTGTGATTGTTGTGCCTTTTTTAAAAAAAATTTGCGGAGTTTATTGTGCTTTTTTTTGCGGCAAAACGGCTCGACTCTGCGAAATCGCACGAAATTTTTCTGCACGCTCTTTCGCAGTGAGGTTTGTCGGTAAACGAGAGCTTTTAGCTGTCCTCGTGTTCGACGCATGTGAATCGGAGACGACTGTGATGGAATGCGCGTCGTGACGACACCACGTGACGCGTCTCGGCCCGAATCTGTGGTAATTTCGGAAAATTGCAAGCTCCTCCGAATATTGCCGAGTTTCCTTGATTTTGCGTCCGTTTCTGCGCTCGTGAAACCTTGGAGGGGCCGAGAAAACTGTTCAGTCATTTTTACAAAGAGTGTAAAGTCGGATTAACGTCGGAAACCGGACCGAACCATCGACGTTACCGTCCGACGTATTGGTATCTTTGTAACTGACTCGAAACGAAGACTTAACGTTATAGTTCTGAGGTTTCTGCCATACTGAGAAACTCTTAGACTCCGGGATGTTCGAAAATGTCGATTGTGTTTGTATGGGAATTTTTTTGACCCTGTTTGAAAGTTGCCATGCTACACTGATGCGGTTAGCTACAGCGCTAAGCTAAAAGCACTTCTTTTTTTCTTCCCTGTCAGATTTTCTGCAGCGATGGCCACCGCAGACTCGGTGTATAACACCACAACCACCGCAGAAGCTCCAGCGGCAAGATCGCGTAGATGGTTCATCGTACCGAACCCCAACCTGGACTTTATCAGATTTTTTGTAAAAATCGCAGAAGTGGTGAGTTAATGCTTAATGGCTTCAAGCTTAAAGTTTGCGTTTTTGTGAAGATGCAGCGAATAACGTGGGTCGGGATGCGGCCACACTGGGGCGGTGATGGTGTTTATGAGGCCTGTATTGTGATTAGGCCGTGTGGTATGGGATGGATCCTGATAAACGATGAACAAACTATATGTTAAACCAAACAAAACCACTTATTTTGTTCCCTAGATTAGCGACTAGGTCGTGCTGATCACGAAATTACAATTTGGAACACAACCTCTGTCCTGCTGTTGATTATTTAGCTGAAATGAGATTCGTTAGTCATTAGTACTGGTTTTGTAATGAAGGCATCATGGGGGCTTGTTTTAATTTTATTTTTATAACTGTGGTGAGGCTAAGAATTATTAATGTAGTGTTTTGTTTAGCGTGTACGCTTCATGAACTTCTCCTCCTGGTTGTCTTGTGAAGAAAAGATCATTTGTGAAGTTTGGAGGTAATCTGTTCTTGGTAATCATCTTCGATGCACGTGAGGTTCTTCATCCGTTCTGCTGATTGGTGGGCCGTTTCCCCGGCGTTTAAAGTCCGGGTGCGATGTCACGAGACCGACACCGCGGCAGGGTGTGGAAGTGTAAATTAATCTGAGACAGAACGTTTGTTTC
Source organism: Ictalurus furcatus (assembly GCF_023375685.1). NCBI lineage: Eukaryota > Metazoa > Chordata > Actinopteri > Siluriformes > Ictaluridae > Ictalurus > Ictalurus furcatus. Next base: position 20,402,154 of record NC_071277.1, on the reverse strand, counting down.
TTTCGCTCCTCTTTTTTTTTTTTTTTTCTTCTGGTCGTCTTCTCTGTCTCTGGCCCTCGTCCTCTGTGCGAAAGTTTTAGCTGCTGAGCGTGCTGAAATAAAGAAAAGGAACCCCACTGATCTTTAAAGTCCTGGAGGTCTGAGTGTGGAATCGCTGATGGATTGGGAGTTGATTACAGGAAGATCAGCCGCAGGTGGTGTGAAGAGGAAATCACTGGTGTGGCTTGGAATACCGTGAAATCGTCTTTATCGTAACCGCTGAGTAGAAATTCTCAAGAACTTCTCTGTTCTCACTTCTTCAAATAAAAAACCCACCAGGCAGGACCGTTTACAATGGGGTGGCCGGGTTAGATGGTCTGATGACTCTATTGCATTGGTTATTGAGGGTGGGACCAAACACTAATCTGCATCCGTGTCATAAAGTGGCGTAATGTGACTTCCTTTCCTGTGTATGGTCTCATTACAACTCATTACAACCCTCATCCAACATAAAAGACCTGTTTTTTGTCTATCAAGCTAATTTCACAACATAAAGTCCATTTCCTAGAATTTTCCATGATTGCTAACCACTTCTGCTACAGACTCACCACTTGCTGTCACAAACACCACCACATGATCCGTCACATGACTCGCATCCACCGTCGCGTTCTCAGGAATTCTGTACTGCACGCAATCACAAGGTCTCCCCATCGCTTCGGATTATTCTAACATCATTAGGACGATCTGTTTTTTTTTTTTTTTTTTTTTTTGAAGGTTGGCAGTTGTGGATTTACCTTTTGGTTTGTTTGCTCTGTGGACATTAATAAAACTCTGCACGATTCACGACAACATAGCGTTAAGCTGTAGCTGTGGTACGCTATCGTTATGAACATCGTTCAGGATACAGGATTCAGCTACTAGCGGTAGCTGATAACAAACTAAAGGACTCCTACGTTGTGAGTTCAAATAACGAAGATGATTCTTTGAGTACGGCCGGTGTTGACTCGCCTGTTTGTTCGTTGTGTCAGGACCAGGGAACAGTTCGCTTCTGCGTTCGCTAACTAATATCCAGCTAAATAATAAAATTGATGTGTGGCTGGCAGAATGGCCAAAAAACCTAGGTTTTTTTCAGACATGTGGGTGATGCATGATATTTATTATGATCTTTACAGACACTGGAACACTCCTGAGTCCTGTTCGGTTAATTAGTCACTAACCTGCTCGAGTAGGTGTGTCTGAGCGGAGACATGACCGAACCGTGCTCAGTCATGGCCGTCCAAGCCTGTAGTTTTAAACCACAGCAAGATTAATAGCGCTTAGCAACGGCAGAATGAATCTTCTACCTGAAGCGCGTCTTCAATGTCAGCACCGTGACCGTGTTCCTGCGTCCGAGGAAGTTTCCGGAGCGTTTGGATTTATCGGTTTGCTATCAGTTTACCGTGTCATAACTAATTAGCGTAAAATCCAGAATAGCCAAGCATTGCAAAAAGAAGACTTTAATACGACATGGAGTAACAACAGCAAAAAAAGATGGTTAAACCACTCTGATTGCTGTTTTGCATTTTGGATGGCAGATCCCCCCCCAGAAGTTTAGATGTAACTAATTTGCATAAAAATAGTTAATTTGCATAAAACCAATGTATTAACGTGTATTAAAATGAAGTCTGAGTCATCGCCGCTCTGCTAGCTCGATAATACGGTGCACTGAAGGGGCATGCTGTGTGGGTGGGGCTGTGTGGGCGGGGCTTTCTGATGACCCAGACAGCCAATCAGGACCGTGATGAGGGTGGAATAACAGGTTTTACTTGTGATAGAGACGATAAAGATCCGGATATATCTCTTACACACACACACACACACACACACACACACAATGGGACAGTTTACTTACAAATTATAAAGGAATTCCCCTTCACCATGTGCATCTCTGGAAAGTTAGTTCCCCTTTTATTCCACTAAACTCTATCCTAAAATCCAGACCCCCTTCAGTCACAGTGAAAAAGATGAACATCCTGTACACCAGTAAATGTAAAGAGGAATGAGTTTCACTGATGTTCCGCAATCCTCAGTAACGACATCAGATCAAAAGTCTGCGTCTCTCCTTCTGAGTGCCATGGAAATATTCCCAGTTCTCTAAAAACATCTCTACTCGGCCAATCAGAGCCCATCTCGCTCTAAACTTGCGTGATGCAACGGTTTAATCATCGATATGCAACAGAACATCATGTGTTTGCACAGCTTTCTTTTGTTATTGTATGGTGCTTTAAAAAAAAAAAGAAAGCCATTAAGTTACGTTCATTATGTGAGAAATGTAATTTAATGATGATATTAAATCTCCTGATGATCTCGCTTCTGTCGTGCTGCTGTGAAGACGCTCGACTCCGACTCTGAGGAACCTGGGACCGTTTTCGTACCGTGACGATCATGACGCATCAGTTACGATCAACAGTAATAAAAACGAAAGTGCTGAGCAGTGCGACGCCGTTACGGTGACGCTTCTCGGCAGACGTGAAAACGTAACAAAAGCCCCGTACACGTAATAATGATCTCTGAGTCCTGCGTCTCGGCTGCGTGATGTAATAAAATCATCTCGATGAAATCACACGCTCGGAGAAAGCTGAGCAGAGGAGGCATGTTCAGAGTGCTCAGGTGTGTGTGTGTGTGTGTGTGTGTGTGTGTGTGTGTGTGTGTGTGTGTGGGGAAACTCCCTAGCTTTTTACCTCTGTTTTCATTATTGCAGGATCAGTTCACAGTTACCCGTCTGGTATTTCCCGTCTGAAGTTCCTGGAGATGTTTATCAGGGCCAGGAATTAAACTCGTATTCACGTTCTCACGTGACGACACCATTGAACTTTAACACTTTAACACCACTGAGAACTTTATCTCCATTTGCCCTATTATTAAAATGTTTAAAAAGATTTACTAATATTGCTGTTCTCTTTTTGTTTTTGCTTTTTGGAAAAGAAGTATAGAGTTTTATATCTGTCTGTCTGTCTATCTGTCTATCTGTCTATCTGTCTACCTATCTATCTGTCTGTCTATATATCTGTCTGTCTATCTGTCTACCTATCTATCTGTCTGTCTACCTATCTATCTCTGTCTATATAGCTATCTGTCTACCTATCTATCTGTCTGTCTATATATCTGTCTGTCTATCTGTCTACCTGTCTATATATCTGTCTGTCTACCTATCTATCTCTGTCTATATATCTGTCTGTCTACCTATCTATCTCTGTCTATATATCTGTCTGTCTACCTATCTATCTCTGTCTATATATCTGTCTGTCTACCTATCTATCTGTCTGTCTATATATCTGTCTGTCTATCTGTCTACCTATCTCTGTCTGTCTACCTGTCTGTCTATCTATCTGTCTGTCTGTCTATCTATCTGTCTACCTGTCTGTCTGTCTATCTGTCTACCTGTCTGTCTGTCTATCTGTCTACCTGTCTGTCTGTCTGTCTGTTTCCTGTAGATTGTTTCTTTGGAAGATGCATGTAGTTTTATTTAGAAATCAGGTGACGGATTAACTTTCTTAAACTCAAGTGCAAATATCTGTGCACCCCGGGGCGACGTGAAGGTGAGAACGTGACCCGTATACATGACGGCACTTTCGCGGGTTCTGTTTCACAGACCTTCGTTATTACAAATGATAAAAATGTTTATTTGTTGAGATAATTAGAGATATCTAATAATAAGGAGTAATTGACAGGTACCGATACCTGACAGATACCGATACCGGGCCGATCCCAACAACCCGCGGATCAGATATCGCAGAGAGGACGGGACGAATTCGGTCCGATCCTGTAACAAATGGAAACGGTTGGAACTGGATTTGGAAAAGATTTTTTTCCCCACAATTAAAGAGACGTGATTGTATTGTTTTGTTTTATTATTAGGTTTGTACTTTTATATAAATATACTTCATATATTATATATATATATATATATATATATATATATATATATAATATTATATTTGCAATGGATGTGGTATTTGTGTGAAAGCTGCGGTTTTGTAAGATGTGTAAGACATATCTCTAGCTCTGTGTGTGTGTGTGTGTGTGTGTGTGTGTGTGTGTGTGTGTGTGTTAAATTCGTCCATCGTTGATTTTTTTTCCTTTCTTTAGCTGAAACCACAATAAATAAAAAACCGTCTCTGTGAGTCAGGATGAAAGTTCATGAGGCTTTTCTGAATGGCTCTGTTTTATTGTGTGTATGTCAAGGATCATTCAAGTTGCTGTGTGTGTGAGTGAGAGAGAGAGAGAGAGAGAGGTGGGGGGGGATTAGTGGAGAAGGTGAGAGGGCGCAAGCTAGGTTTCTCTCAAAGCTGTATGAGTCGGAAAACCTGCAAATGTTCGTTAGTTTAAACCACACACACTCTGTGTGTGTGTACAGTGTGTGCGTGCTTACTGTCTTTACCTTCACTGTTCACGTGAACGTCCTCGTTTGCTGTCTTAAAGGAGTCGAGTTGTTTTAATTCTGTCGTTTGTTATTCATATGAAAGTTGTGTAACCCGTAAAGGCAGATTTTACTCGTTTGTCTACACTACTTCTTCTTGTTGTCGTTGTTGTACTGAATGTTGTTTATTGTCCGGAAACCTCTCTGTGTCTTTCGTTAGTAAGTGTAATACATTTCAGTCTTTAAATTACAGATGTAAAACTCTTTTTGGGGCCAAAACAAACAAACCAACAAATGTAATATAATTACAATATAAATAAATTAATAATGTAATCAAATCGCTATTAGATAAATATTAGATATATTTGAATATATTTTATATTTTTCTTTCTTTTTAAATTTCTAGGAAAAAATAAATATTGTATATGAGCACTGCCTTGTGTTCTGGTGCTGATAAAAATTGCACACACACACACACACACACACACACACACACACACTATATCCTGCAGCGTGGCGTTGTCGTTGTTATGTAAGATTTGTCCCCACTGTGGTCTCTGATGTCCCTCATTTTTCTGCGTTTTCCCTGAAGCTGTATCTCAAACAGGCCAATTCACACATTTCTGCCTTGTTTTCTGAATAAAAAACTCTTTATTTTTTATTATAATTATTTTTTTTTGGCGCGTGTGAGAGAGAGAGACAGGTGTGGACGATAATGGAGCCAGTGAGGTGCTGATCGTTGAGCTCACACTGCCCCCTGGTGGTGTGTGAGGGAACGTTCCACTTGTCTGACGTGTCTGACCTGTCTCACCTGTCCTCAGTAAATATTTACGCTCATAAAGAAACTTGCTGTCGAGTTAAACCAAGAACAGAGTTTTAGGATAAAGAAGTGGGGAAAATCCTGTCCTTTTATCTAGAGAGGACCTGAAGCTGCTGGGTGTAGTAGATTAATGTTCTGTTAGGGTGGTGTCCGTTGTGCTTTTATGCAATGAAATTTGGAAAAAAAAGTAAATATCACAAAACAGTTTTTGTTTGTTTGAGGTGAAAAAGCTTTCAATAAATGTATACCTAACTAACCCCTAATTTTTTTTAAAAAACAGCAAAAAAAACAACAACAAAACGTACTCCTCTTACACCTCGACTCTACCTCGACTACTTGTACTGTTCTCTGCTTGATATATCGCTTTGCTTGTATTTTCTCATTTGTAAGTCGCGTTGGATAAATGAATAAATGTAAATGTAAACTGATAAAGACGAGATGTGATTTAGACAGATCTCTTTACTAATCCCAGAGAGAAATGAAAGATTAAAAGAAATAATAATTTAAATGAAGAAATGAAAGATTTTTTCAATTTAATTAACAAAAGGAATAATAATAATAATAATAATAATAATGTGTGTGTGTGTGTGTGTGTGTGTGTGTGTGTGTGAATTATTTTCTCTCTTAAATCAGATTCAGGATTTCCCCGTGATCAAAACACAGAATTCTTCAAAAAAGTGTTAATTGTGAAGCGTTTGAATCGAAACCTGTTGTGTTGTGTGTACATTGTGACTGGTTTCTCATGTCTGTGTGGTGTTTGTTTTCCCCGTAACTCCTCCTCCAGCTCCTGTCCTTCGTGGCGTTCGTCCTGGAGGAATCGGTGAACAGTTGCACTTCCTGCAGCGCGCTGTACTTCTTTGAGTTTGTGAGCTGCACGGCCTTCCTCTTCACACTCCTCTTCCTCATCCTCCTCTCCACGCCGATGCACCAGAAAGTCGGCATCACCTGCTGGCCCAAACTGGTGAGAACGATTAACACCGTGTTTTAACTGACGAGTTCAGCAGCCGGAGTTTATCACGTGACCCGGGGGGAGAATTTCAGGAGTCGCTGGATTTCGGAAACCGTAAATAAATCTGTCTTTATGTTTTATAACGAGTATGAAGAATCTGTTAAAAAAATAAAAAGGGAAGGGAACTTTAGAAGAAACTTTTTAGCTTAAATGAATTCATTCGTTCATTTTAGTTCCTGTTGTCACTTATGTTATAGCAGCTCTTGGCTTGAAGAAAAAAACCCAGCTTGTCGTGTTACTTTAATTAATATGAATCCTGTGATTTTCAGCTGCACTGCTGTCAGAAAATTCACCACCACCTTCACTTCTGACCAATCACAATCCAGAATCCAGCGGCGCTGTGGCGCGAGTGACCTGTATCAGAGTCGTCGTGTTCTGGAGTAAAACGTTAACTTCCTGTCCTTCCTGTGTTTGTCCTGCAGGATTTCGTATATTCGGCTCTGATCGCCGTGCTTTTAGTCATCGCCTCCGCCGCGTTCTCAGCACATAACAGCGGCTCGGAAATGGAGAGAGCCACCGTGGTACGCTGACTTTCCCTTTCGCACTTCACATACCACACCAAACTACCAAAGTACAGTGCTGTGCAAAAGGGTCAAGAAATGCTGTAACGCAAATTCGCCTTCAAAAGTAATGACATGAAACATTTCTGCATTTTTTAAGCAAAAATAAAAGCGGTTCTGTCTGTACTGTGAAAATATACAGTACTTTTATTAAATAAAATAAATATTCTTATCTATATATATATCTCTATCTGTCTACCTCTCTATATATCTATATCTGTATGAACTATTAATAAATATTAAAGGAAATAAAAGATATACATTCAAACTGAACCAAAAAGTAGCACTCCGAATAATGAATAAAAATAGAAAAAAACACTTCAAATAGCACACCAAAATTGGTCAGAGATTAGTTTTTATTTTGCCTCTAGAGGCCGCTCTCGTACTGTATACTGACAGCGGACGTTGCGGAGATTTCGGTGTAGATTTTTGCCGATATCCCATAATAGTTCCAGCAATCGGTTATCGTCCCGATTTCCTCCGTAAAACCACTCAATCGTTCGACCTCTACGCATGGGTAGCCTCAGGTAGACTCTGCGCAGTTTGGAGACAGTTTGGATCCTTTGTTCTTTTTCTGTCTGAAACGTGGTCTGTTTTGTAACAGGTTGCTTTCTTCACAGAGATTTTTCTGTAATGTTTTTAACTTTTGGAAGTGAACGTGTGGAAATATTAAATTACTATAATTCAGAAGTTATAAAATAAACCGCTATAACAAAATTTGTACAAAAACTATGGTGCTAAGACTTTTGCATAGTACTGTGTATGTTTATTTATTTATTTATTTATTTATTTATTTTTATTTGAATTGAACTTTTGAACTTTTTGACATTTCCCCTTTTTACTGGTTGATCTTGTGAACTTTTGAAAAGGTACGAGTTTCACCGGCTGAATGTACATGTACATGTTTTTATTTTTAATTTATATAACGTATGAAATTGTTTTTGTGGACTTAAATCTAAGATCTACATAAAAATATAGATTTATTTACATATTTATTTTTTTCTGTCAAAAGATTAAAACTGTGACTAAAATTAAGAAATAATTAAAGAAAAACACGTTGATTAGATTCACAGCTGTTTTTATTTATTTATTTATTTATTTATTTATTTATTTATTTGTCCCCGCAGGTTTTCGGCTTCCTCGCCGCCTCCGCCTTCTTCATAGATGTGATCATTTTCTACAGGACGACGGGTTTCCCGTTTTCCGGTACGAAGAAACCGCCGGCGGTGGGTTCAGCTGGACCGCAAGCCGAGATCGAGAAACTCACCTCCAACGGTTCCAACGTTACCAACTGATCCAGTGGGAAAAATCGCCCCGTTCGTCCGTAACAGTGATCCGCTCATGAATTGACGTTTAAACCTGCTCCACTTCCAAACGCTACGCCGTTTAATTTATCAAGCTTTTGTTTATTTTGTTCTTATTTTTTTCCCCCCATCAAATTCACGCATCACCTATTTTTTACGCATGAAATTGAACCGGTTTTAATATTTATGATGCTTTGACGCCTCAGTAGAGGGAAAAGCGTGACTTTCCTCGCGATCATGACGTTTCAGGAAGTAACATTTCAATGGATGATCTTTTTTAAGTGTCTTTAAAAAAAAAAAAAAATTTTTGTACCGAGTTTCGACAATCCGTTCCTTTTAGTGTACGTGTACTAAATCGCATTTGATAATCAACAGCACAGACTGGTGACCGCTGATCTGCACTGTTCCCCGCGGTGCACCTGAGAGGAAGCTTCCTACGGCAGCGCAGAAATAAAGACGTCCCTCCTTTTAGAGGAGTGTCACGTGTGCCCGGTAATTCCCCGTGTTACAGGGTGAAGACGATGTCACGCTAACGTCGGATCATTTGACTATTTTCTTTTCATTTTTAGATCCTTTCATCTCACAGTAGGCTTAATATTAATCAGTGGTTTAAATTACATCCCGTATTCACACACTCGGCACCAGTGTGAATATTTCCTAATCTGACCGCGTGCACCAGCTTTACTTCACTTCACAAACGAAGGCGTTTCTAGGACTCTTTCTAGACCGCCTCCTTAAAAGCGTGCCGCGTGATGAAGTGCGTATCGTAATGATGTCAGTATTTAAAAAGCAGTGTATCGGATTTATAGAAGCGTGCACGTTTGGAGTATTGGATTTATTTCTGAGCTGCTTTTTAAACCGGAACATGAGAAGCAGGCGTTTGAGTTTTTCCTCGAAAGTGTTTGTGCTGCCGCTTGTACAAGAACCTGGAAATCAAACGGCCGGGACCAGGTGACTTCCTGCGTTCACAATAGCGAGGGACAAAGCTGCAGGCGACGGTTCGTCTTCTGCGAACGCCGAGACACGATTTCAGCAACAAGTGACATTTGAACTGCAACTTTCTCAATTCTACTCGAATTACAATTAATATACCGCTCTAAAGAAGCGACCGACCCAAACGATCGTCTCGAATGATTCCTCGGACCAATCCTGCACCGCATGTGGTCCGACGTTTCCCCAGTTCCTCTCTCACAACTTTACTTCCTACCCGCAGTCAGTTTCATCTGCTAGTGTGAACGGCTTAGGAGTTCTCTTCTCAGCGAATCGGATCATTTCGACTCCGAGTCGACTCTTTTGGTGCTCAAATGACTCCTTGTGATAGTTTAAACCCCTGATTGTTTTTCTTAACCTGACTATGGCTGAGCCTCTTACTCTACTTTGTAATTGCCAGAACATCGCACTCAGCTCTCAGCGTTCACCTAAAAGAGCTGACTCCTTCACAAGCGGCACAGACCGAAACCCCTGAATAGAAAGACGTTTTTGTTTTCCGGTCGCTTCCCCTCACGATGTCGCGTCAAGTACACACTTGCAGCGAGTGTACGGATGAGCAGAACTTTCCCGTAGTGAAATGCTGGAACTCTTTAGAGAGAACGACTCCTCCGAAGCGAATTCCCTTCTGTTTATTTCCTCCGAGCTATCAGACGACACGTTTTGCGGTATCCCAGTTCGAACACGGCTAATCAGATATACTTTGGAGATGTTAAGGGTGTCATTGCCCCTTGCAAGTCCACCGTGATGTCGGTTAACTCATCCGCTGAGCTGATAAAGGCTGCTTCATTCATTATATACCTTTAAGATGCAGCAGGGACTCGATCGAGAGGAAACGAAGGAGGGAAGTCGATGAGGTCGTGTTAAAAACAGCACTGGAACTGGAGTCCTTTATATTTAAATTCTCTAAAACGACTAACCAAAGTGCAAACTTATACAAATCCCAAATGAAATAATAGATCTTGGTTTAGTGTGACGTGGCTCCATGTTTGTGAGATGTGGGCGTGGCCTGTACCACGTTTTTTGAAATATATACAGTATATACGCGTATTTTAATCCACGTTTGTGTATCGCAAGTATTTAAAAATGCAGGTTAATTTTTGTACGCTGCACTTCTCAGTTTTCTCTCCGAGTTTGGGTTAAGGAGGAGGAAGTGAAGCGGCGAGAGAGAACTGGGCCGAACGTGGGATTAGTCAGAGGAACCGCATCACGGCTAATTAGCATAAAATAGAGAGCAGAAAACAAACCAACATCTCTGTGTTTCCGAATGTTCTGCGACACTGCTAGCGTGAACGCGATTTTTTATTTTCTTTCCAATCCAGCTGCAAACGATCCCACCGCCAGCGCCTCTTTAATCAGTCTCGCATCCAAGTGTCATTTTGCGAACTTTATTTCTACGTAGTTGTGAGTATTGTTGAGTTTTTAACCACGGAATGATTCGGACACAACAATGTCTCTGCGCTGTGATTGACTCCAGATCTCTCCTAATCGTTCTGTCCTGTGGTTCTGATGAGTGTGAACGTGAGCGAGCGTGAGAACAGCTGGCCAGGAGTGTACAGATGTTTTTATTCCTTATAGATATGGTCTTAAGAGAAGAGAGTCCTTTCTCGTTCCCATGATGCCTCGTTCGGTTACGTGTAGTTCTGATGTCATTTAGAGAAGTGTGTTTTAAAATTTTTTTTTATACTGAGTGAAAATCCAAGAAGTGTAGAAAAGATAATCAATTTGCGCACGACCACTTTGCGATTTTTCCAGCAATTTCCAAAATGGTGCTCATTAATTATTCAAATATTCCGGATCATTTTAAATATGAATCTAAATGACCGTATTAAGCTTTGTATAACAAGCGTAGAGCACGCTTAATGCTGTATCGTTCCTTATTAACATTCCTCATTAACGGTGCGGTCCGAGAGTAACACACACACACTTTGGATTTATTATCACCAAAGATCTTTGAACTCTGCAACACACACACACATTTAATTCCAGTTTAATCATTTAATCAGTAATTAATCATTGTCTTAATGTTGTTGTTTTTTCCCTCTGTGTGAATGTTAAACCTGTGTGTGTTTTTAAAATTTCGTTTTAAAACTATTATGCAATAAAACAACAGGGAACACACACCCACACACACACACACACACCGGTGTCTCTGATTTTGTTTAAAATGTTTTTAATAAATATCTGTTAAATACCATTATTGATCTTAGATGGGAAATATAAGTGTTTGAGCGGTGTAAATAAGACGAGAGAAGTATAAATATATTCGATATTACATCAATATTGTGATCATTTACAACACGGTATGCTTTTTTTTTTTGAGAATTCTCTGTGCATTTTCTGTAGTCACATGTATATGAATAAAGATAGCTGTATTTACGGTTTTCATTGAAAGAAAAGCTTATCTGCAGGAGAATGTGACTAGATGAGTACAAATCTCGGTAATTACACCACAGCGCTGTTGAGTTCTGGATCGTGATTGGTCAGAAGAGAAGGTGTTGATTAGTTTTCTATAAAAGCGGCTCTAATCAGTAGCGCAGGTTTATATCAATGCGCTCGTTCTGATACGTTATCGTTTCTATGGTAACGACTCGTTCACAGGTACGTGTACAGCGCACGCTCCTCTGATAATAAAAAAATCATTGATGTGGTGAAGTGTGCTGTAAGGAGAAATGCGTTTGTTTGACATTTACGGAAAGGAGTCTCCAGTGCGAGTGCTGTGTAACAGTTCATCGAGGGAAAGTATTTCTTGGTGACAACCTGAAGAAACGATTTTAAGCTCTAACGTAAGTGAGAACATCTTTAAATGTATTTATAAACGAAGAAGTAAGATGTGGTGTTTTCAAAATGAAAAAAAAGTAAAAATTTAAATCTTTGGCAAGATATATGGAGAGTGAAACACTTCTGGTGTGTGGCTGTAGGGAAATGATCAACAGTGAGGGTTAGCTGCTCATAAAAACAGATTTTTCTGTCTTCGGTGTGTGAGACGATGAGAAATCTGCTGCCATCTACAGGTCAAAATCAGCATTTTCAGCACGCATGCTCTTTAGTTGTGCGAAGGTGAAAACAACACAACTGACATATAATTAAAAAAGAAAAGAACTATTCTTTATAACTGAACATGTACAAAAAGCACTAACTGAACAACAGGGCAGCATTTCTGTGTCTTTGATGTTTTAGAGAATCCCTACCTGCAGAAAGAGGCACAGCTGAACAGCCTGATTTCCAGTGGAATAAAAGATATGAGAATTAAAGAAATATATTTTTCTTTTGAAATTATGTTCAGTTTCAAAAGCTACAACTTTATTTATTTTTCTTTTTAAACTCTAATATTATTTGTCCCTCATGAGGAGCAGGTTCTCAGTCTGCATGTTCTAGTCCACGTGCCCTGACTTCTCAACCATGGTGTGTATTGTTAAATATAACAGTTTTGCTGATGGCAGCATTATGGAGAGGATATTGTGTAGAAGTCTACTGCATTTCCTAATCGCTGCTGTGGTTAATGTAGTCTAAATAAGTTTGGCCAACAAATCTGTCCTCATAGATTTCAAATTCTGGAAGGTTGGTAGCCAACCTTGTCTTTCTTTATACCCAGATTAAAAAAAAGGAAAAAGGTTGAAACCTTTTCATCTACCGTGCTTGAATGCCTGGCCATGGCTGAATTAAATCATTTGGAAATTTGTGTTAACTGCCTGATGTGGCTGAGCGTGAGAGGGCCCTTCTCCATGACGTCATACACTTGGGGGCGTGACCAATGACCGCATTTTCTCTTAAGATTCAGTTTTCGTGTGCGACATTTAGAGAAAACATTTATATTTATATTTAACATTTATATTTTACATTTACATTTAACGTTTACAATTATATTTAACATTTAGGATTTTATTTTATTTTTAATATTTAGGATTTAAATTTATATTTAACATTTACATTTAACGTTTACATTTATATTTAACATTTAGGATTTAAATTTATATTTAACATTTACATTTAACACATACATTTTTAAAAAAAATAGTTTTGCATTAGTGCATTAATTTATACGAATTTCTCTCAAAATGTTACAAATTATATAGCATTTATTATTATTATTTTTTTATTTATTACATTTGGCAATGCTATATGTGCAAAAACTGAGCAGGATTATAGAACGTGCAACATTTTACAAACGGCGCATAATGTATGAATAACATAATGTATAAATATGAATATATATGAATATGATAACGTTACATAGAATTACTTTGTTACTTCATGTTTCTTAATAAACTAGATCTATTGCATAAAATAGAGCCCAATACCCCCCACCCCCCCAAAAAAGCTTGAATATTAGTAACGCCCCTGGCCGCTAGATGTCACTGTTTCTCCGGTTATATCGCCGCGTGTCAGCAGCAGTAGGTTATAATAAAACCCCGAGCAGTCCGGAGTGTCAGTTTAAAGCTCAGTGTAGAGAGGAGCAGAAACACCAAACACTCTGTGCAGAAAACTCTCAGCCTCTTCTACTCCTCTATATTCCTCTTTATTCCTCCATATTCCTCTTTATTCCTCCATATTCCTCTTTATTCCTCTTGGCTTCCTCTGCACCGCTTCTGAACACCTGAGCTCAGGATGGAGATTGACTGCCTGCATGGAGGAAACGTTTACACACTTACCTCTGTTTCATTTCTTCATTAAACCATCACCTGCCTGGATTTAAATCTTCCATGTTTAAGGTAAGTTGAACCTGTTCTCTTTTGTTTGTTTTTAATGGAGACCTGGAATATAATCTTCCATATATATGATATAAATATATCATATAAGTATATCTTAAATGATAGTGTGTAGTAGGATGCATATAGAGTATACTGTATATGACCTGGATATATGTTTAAGACATGGAAATACTCTGTGGGGAACAAAATGAGTGGGATTTGTAACTTTTAAAATGGAACTTTTACACTCATTACTTGTTAAATATGATCATTATTGTATTAGAATATAATCAAGTGAGGAATATAACTCCAGTATACATTGAGAATACGAAGTATATTAAGCAGTATATGAAGTAATTTAGCCTTTAAATGAAGTTTAAAGTTCACTTGAGTTCATATTACACATTCACTGATGAAATCCTCACGAGCTTGGGGAGTGTGTTAATATTTATATATGAAGTTTGTTAAATGAAAACTATTACAGGTGTTAAACAGGCAATACACACGATCGTACTAAGTAGTATGTCGGGTTAGTACGGTACTTGTGGTACACTGCACTGTTTAGTACGATAGTATACTATGTAGTATGTGGTGAGCGGTTGTCAAGGTAACCGCTGAAGCTTCGTCACGGCTGTTAGCTAACTAGCTGGTTTATTATTAAAGCGTTTATTAAAGCATTTTTAAGGCTACTTCAGGCGTCACATGATACTAATGTGACAATGAACACGCTAATCTATCTTTATTGACGTTGTTTCTGTCATTATTTATTCATTTATTCATTTATTTCGACAGTTTGCTGGCGTAATAGGGACAGAAACGGGTTACCTCAGATTGATATGTTTAACACGCCCCAGGACACGCCCCCTCTCAGCCCGAGTAAGACTGGACCATGAATAATACATGCAGAGAGATATATTTTAAGCCTCAACACACGGGAATGCTGGATAGTTTTATTTTTTGTAGTTCTGTTTTAAACTCTTAAGTAACATCTGTAACTTCGGCAAAGTATGGGATAGATTTTGTGTTCCTCCTCATTTCGTTGTTGCTATGGGTGTATGCTTGAGGTCATTATCTTGAAAGGTTCATTTATTGCCAAGTCTTAACCTCTTGGCAGAGGCAACCAGTGAAGGAGGTGTGGCCTATGTGTCTGTCAATCTGAGTAAAAGGAGTTATATATTCTTTATGTCTATCAATCTCAGTGTAGGAGGTGTGGCTTCTCTTTGTCTGTCAATCTTGGTAAAAGAAGTATGGCATCTCTATGACTATTAGTCTCAGTAAAAGGGGCGTGTCTTCTTCATGCTTACCAGTCTACGTAAAAGGGGCGTGTCTTCATGTCTCTCAGTCTCTGTAAAAGGGGCGTGTCTTCTAGGTGTCTATCACTCAGTAAAATGGGCATGTCTTGTCTTTGTCCATCACTTAGTAAAAGGGGCGTGTCTTCTCCATGTCTCTGGGTCTCCATAAAAGGGGCGTGTCTTTATGTCTCTCAGTCTCCGTGAAAGGGGGGTATGTCTTCTCTTCTCCTCTATGTTTCTCAGTCTCAGTAAAAGGGGCGTGTCTTCTCTATGTCTGTGCACTACCTGTATATAGTGTCTGAAATGGCTTCTACACCAGTTTTACCTCCTGTTTCTCAGGTGTTGAGTTTCTACATGAACCTGCGTTAACGTTTGGGTCTCTAATTAACACATTTATCTGTAAAGCATAATTCCCACATGCACTTAATTTTTATTTCTGTAGAGACATCTTGTGAAGCTCAGGGACGATCCATTAGCATGTTAGCACACAGGAAACCAGCTGTTTATTTATACACACATCCTGAGCTGCGCAGGTTAATTGCTTCACCTTTGTGCTTTATTGCACAGAGCCTCTGTCATGTCCCTAGTTGGCTTTTATTTTGATTTTATAGGCTTCTGGGTCTCTCTCTCTCTCTCTCTCTCTCTCTCTCTCTCTCTCTCTTTCACACACACACACACACACACACACACACACACACACACACATTAGTTATCTGATTGTGGAAGCTTTTGCCATTCATAAAGCACAATAAGTACTCTTTAATTATCTTGCCTCAGGAAGAAAACGAGCTAGGCGTCTGACGAGGAGCCTGAGGCCTTATTAATGTCCTTGCTGTAATTATAATAGATCGAATCCCAGTAAACAAGCGCACACTTGCAGATTTAAGACTAATGAGACGGCGTGTGAAATCCAGTTCGTCTCCTCCTCTCTGACAGGCTGAAACGCCAAATCTGGCATAAATCCTCCTCTTGAGCTCTGGTGTGCAGTGCAGCGTAGGTTTAAAAAGATAAAAAACCTGTTTTCCTAAAGCCTGAAAAGACAGGAGCATATTTAGATGTGTGAAATGCGATTTATTGCTTTATGGTAGGGTTTTTAAAAAAAGATTTTTTTCTCTGTTAATTTAAAAATAATGAACTTTGAAAATAAGCTCACCCACTTCTGAACCTGTCCCCTGTAAAGCGGGTGTGGCCTCCCTGTCAGTCCCATTGAAGGAGGTGTGGCCTCCGTGTCAGTCCCATTGAAGGAGGTGTGGCCTCGGTGTCAGTCTCAGTGAAGTAGGTGTGGCCTCGGTGTCTGTCAGTCCCATTGAAGGAGGTGTGGCCTCCGTGTCAGTCCCATTGAAGGGGGTGTGGCCTCTATGTCAGTTCTATTGAAGGAGGTGTGGCCTAAGTGTCTGTCAGTCTCAGTGAAGGAGGCCTTGGAGAGTTATAATATCCCAACATGAAGCCTAAATCTTCTAAAGCCTGTGCAATTACTCCATGTCACTTTGACAGGTGCATTGTGGGTAAATGAGAGTGTTTTCTGTAGCAGTGGACGGTTGTCTCCCTCTTGACGTGTGGTGGGAATCCCTCTCTCTCTCTCCCTCGGCATGCAGGTAATAGTCTTCTGAAAGGATTTACAGGGAGAAATTGAGGGATCGACTCGCTGTAACGCCTCAGGAAGTGGAGTTGTGCTCGTCTCCCACAACCCCCTTCATGTTTCTCCAGCTGAGCCTCATTTTACTCGCAGGAAGCTTCTTCAGATGATGTGTTGAGCTGCTGTTCAGCGTCGGTGTTTCCTCATTGGCAGCGTGATGAAATGACAGCTAATTAGTGTAAAAACACAGCAGGGCGCGAGGCGGCTCATCTTCACGTGTGCGCCACGGGTGTGACATCGTATCAGTTCATGACAGTTCATCTGACATCGCTCTGCTGTTAGGATTACGTAGGTTGTCTAGTGTAGTAATAAATTGTAATAAATTGTAATAAATTTCCCAGTAAGAATAATCCACAGTAAACAACTTAAATTTCCTGACAGCATCTCTACACCTTTGCCCTCATTAAAAACGGAGCTATAAATATACAAAAATATAAAAATTGGAAACTGTTCTAGGAAAATAATTTACTTTATCAGTGTAGAGTCAGACATGTTTTTGGGAGGTGGAAGGAAACCAGAGGAAAACATGCCAAACCTGGCAACGCAACCAATCTCAGCAGATATTTTATTCCTTACACTCTGCTTTTAAATACCTTACCTCACCTGTGTGCTAGTCTGCTTTTACATGCCTTACCTCACCTGTGTGCTAGTCTGCTTTTAAATATAGACAATCTAGTTGGAAAATATTGTTGTATTTTGTAGTAATTTATGGTAATTTTTTTCTTTACATTATTAACTTGAAGAGAGAGAATAAAGAGGGAGAATAAAGAGAGGGCTGGTGAGGGAGCGAGTGTTTGTAGCTGCTATAGCGTAAGTGACAACAGGAAGTAGTTTCATGGATTTTCCACAACTATAAACAGATACAAGTATGATGTGTTGTACTGGGTCACGTGTGATGCCGGATAGAGCCCGGCTCGTGCCGCGTTCATTTATAAGAATACAGATGTTATATATCTTATATTACACTTTCGAGATTTGGTGTAGACACGCCCACAATCTGCAGCCCTCATGCGTATGGAAATTAATATTACTTTCTGCATAATCTGGTCAGACCTGCAAGTCCGTGATCAGATCGGGAAACTGCGTAACCGCAGAGAGTGGTTATTCCCAGAGCGCCCATGGTTTTTTTTAAAAGACTCCCAGACAGACATCTCCAGGATTCAAACCTCGGCCGATCTCGTGACAACATGGCAAAACCTCTGACAGCTGCAGCAGGCTCAGGGAGCACGCTCATGCATTATTAATACACACACCACAACAATCTCAGTTTGTTTAGCAAGTATTTCAGTGTATTTCAGTGTATAAAACCACAGTATCTGTGAGGGTGTGAATAACACGGCTAACAGGGTTATTTTGAGCTCGGAATCTCAGCTCTTCATGTTGTTGCGATTATCAATTGGTGTCCCACTGGGTTTTATTGAGGACCCATCAAATTCCATGGAGGAGACAGGACTCTGGTTAATCGCAGAGGTTTCCCCTCGCACACACACACACACACACACACACTCACACTGTAGCTCTGCTCTCCCGGTGTGTGATGGATGAGGCTGTCGGCTGTCACTGAGCTCGTACAGCAGTGATGGACGGTTATGAAGCAGCTCGGAATCGGCGTTTGATTGAGCTGTAAGACTCTCGCTGTGAGCAGTTACAGTAATTCTCATGACAAACACAATACACACGGTGTTAAATCACTAATACATGATGTGTTAAAGCACCGTGGAGTGTGTCGGAGGAGAGTCAGAGGATATAAAGGCAGAGTTTGTGCTGCAGCGTGGTCAGGGGTCAGAGCACACACAGAGTATAGGGTCATATTTCTTTATTAAACATCCTGGAAAGTTTGAATCTAAACAGCTGATCTTAGAATTAGGTTAGAATGTCTGGGTGTGGAACTGTCTGGGCGTGGCTTAATATTCCAATGAGCAAGCTTGATTGACAGGCCTCTTGAGGCAAGCTTTTTCAATACAATATGAAGTGATGTAATGAGTACAGTATTGTACAGTTTATTGAGAGGCTACAGCGCTTCTACTGAGACTGACAGACACAGAGGCCACGCCTCCTTCACTGACACTGACAGACAGAGGCCACGCCTCCTTCACTGGGACTGACACACAGAGGCCACGCCTCCTTCATTGAGACTGACACACAGAGGCCACACCTCCTTCACTGGGACTGACACACAGAGGCCACGCCTCCTTCATTGAGACTGACACACAGAGGCCACGCCTCCTTTGTTGAGACTGACAGGCACATAGGCCACACCTCCTTCATTTTTACTGAAGCACAGAAGCCACTAACAAACAGAGGCTACACCTTCTTCAATGGAACTGACACAGAGGCCACACCTCCTTCACTGAGACTGAGATACACAGAGGCCACGCCTCCTTCACTGACACTGAGATACACAGAGGCCACGCCTCCTTCACTGACACTGAGATACACGGAGGCCACGCCTCCTTCACTGACACTGAGATACACGGAGACCACGCCTCCTTCACTGACACTGAGATACACAGAGGCCACGCCTCCTTCACTGACACTGAGATACACAGAGGCCACGCCTCCTTCACTGACACTGAGATACACAGAGGCCACGCCTCCTTCACTGACACTGAGATTCACAGAGGCCACGCCTCCTTCACTGACACTGAGATTCACAGAGGCCACGCCTCCTTCACTGAGACTGAGATACACAGAAGCCACGCCTCCTTCACTAAGACTGAGATACACAGAGGCCACGCCTCCTTCACTGACACTGAGATACACAGAGGCCACGCCTCCTTCACTGACACTGAGATACACAGAGGCCACGCCTCCTTCACTGACACTGAGATTCACAGAGGCCACGCCTCCTTCACTGACACTGAGATTCACAGAGGCCACGCCTCCTTCACTGACACTGAGATTCACAGAGGCCACGCCTCCTTCACTGACACTGAGATTCACAGAGGCCACGCCTCCTTCACTGACACTGAGATACACAGAGGCCACGCCTCCTTCACTGACACTGAGATTCACAGAGGCCACGCCTCCTTCACTGAGACTGAGATACACAGAAGCCATGCCTCCTTCAGTGAGAAGAGATACATAGAGGCCACACCTCCTTCCTTGAGACTCTTTCCATTATGTCTGTTTGATATGTTTATTAAATGTGTTTTCTGTCTTGTTTCTTTTTGTCTCAAATCCATTCTCTCTTAAAATTCTCTCTCTCTCTCTCTCTCTCTCTCTTATTTTCGTGTTTCTAATCTTGTAACGCAATCTCTCTGATTTCCCATGATATCATGTCTTGTGTAATGAACTGTTTAACTGCATGATGAAGTTTAGAACTGTAAATAATCCTTTGCAGTGTACGACTCTTTCCCGTTTGTCCTTCACAGCGTCAGCACTGAACTGAAAATGAGCGACATCTACGAGTCGGCCGCGACCTCGCTGGGGCTCTTTAACAGTCCCTGCCTGAGTAAAGTGGAGCTGCGCGTGGCGTGTAAAGGAATCTCAGACCGGGACGCTCTGTCCAAACCCGACCCCTGCATCCTGCTCAAGATGCAGTCACACGGCCAGTGGCTCGAGGTGAGGCTGCTCTCACGCTTCCACTTTCCCACTGAACAGAGTGAACTTTCATAAACACTTTCATTCGTGTGTTATATCAGAACCAGGATTTCTTTTACAGTAAATTAACGGAAGAAAATCGAAGCTAATTGAAGACGTCGTTAACAGAAAAGGTTGTTTTTTTTTTTTTAGAAAATCAGCTACTCAATTAACTGAATGTCAACGATGTCAAATAATTAATCTTATCTCGGAAGCTAGCATCGAAAATCTCCCATTATTCCCACTTCTATCTAACATCAACTCTAACATCAGCTAGCATTATAGTACAGTTGTGTTTATGTTTAAACGTGAACATAATTCAAATGTATCCACTGTAATTCATTATAAACCAGTATATCAACGAAAATTCCCAGTATTCCGACTTTGTCTTCTTGACATGTCTAAAACTTCCAGGTTTTGTCAGACAATTGCGACTCATAATTCTCACTGTGAGGCTGATCAGATTAACCAAAGGCCTAGATGTGCAGCTTTTTAATGTGTGTGTATGTGTGTGTGTGTGTGTGTGTGTTGCATATGTTCTCAGCGAGATCTCTCTGTGTGTTTTGTGCCAGCTGAACAGCCGGATCCCTTCTCATCGCCCCCTTCGTTCCTCATTAGCCGTTTACGTAACAGCGCCGTTCCTGCTCCTTTAGTGTGTGTGTGTGTGTGTGTGTGTGTGTGTGTGTGTGTGTGAGTGTGTGTGTGTGTGTGTGAGTGTGTGCGAGTGTGAGTGAGTGTGTGTATTTCCGCTTGAGGTAATATCACATGGAATATCGTAGACTAGTGTTCGTTTTATCACGCTCTGTTTCCTGAGGCAGGCTGTTGGGGTCGTCACATCATTTTCATCGTTTTCATCATTTCGATCTCGCGAGTCCTCGAGGCGCCGTCGTGTCCCTCTGAGACGTTTAAGCGAAATCGAGTGCGTTTGCAAATCAGTGCCGTGTCCGTGTGAAAAAGAAAGGCCCGGAATCTTCTCAGCTTGTGTTTTGAGCTGTATAACAATGCTAATGAGTTAATACTTCCAGGCTAACCCTGCCTTCATTAAGTCGCTGGTGTTGCTTGTAGGGACCGATTCTGCTGTGCCTTGTGGGCGTGGCCTGTCTTTTTAGTTCCAGTTAAAATCGCTAGTAGCTGTACAGTTTATATAGCTTCTAAAGCTAAGTAGTTAAACACAAATGAAACGATGCACTAATCAGCGTGAAAGTTTTTGTGTGTTTTACCGGCTACGAGTTTATTGGGACCTCGTACAGACGAGTGGTGAGCAACGGTCTTAAAAGTACGCTGAAACTGCAGTGAGCCGGAGGAGGTGTGATTAGAAACCCTCGTAATAAATCTGTTAATAATGTAACAATAGCAGCTCATCATTTCTGAGGTCTGTAATTTAACGGTCACGCTGAGAATGCTAATAACGCACGTAGTGCAAAACCCAGTCCTCAGTCGGGTTAGTCGTCATCACTGGTGATTAGGGCGTGTGTCCTGAGGCGCGTTCAGAACAATTCTGCACTTCAATAAGAAAAATGAAATAAAAGAATTATTCAAAGCACAGCAGATACATCTGAGCCCCGTACAGAGAGAAGGCTAATCCACTCTTCTTAGCTAGTACAGTACAGGCACACTGTTGTGGGCGTGTTCCACATTGAAATGCCACTGTGTGGGCGTGTCCCACTTTGAAGAGCCTCTGTCATGGGCGTGTCCCACTTTGAAGTACCTCTGTCATGGGTGTGTCCCACTTTTGAGAACCTCTGTCATGGGCGTGTCCCACTTTTAAGAACCTTTGTCATGGGCGTGTCCCACACTGAATCACCTCTGTCATGGGCGTGTCCCACACTGAAGTGCTACAGTTTAGGGCGTGTCCCATTTCCCAAGTTTTATTGATTAGAGGTGACTGAAAATCACATGTAGCTTAGCGAGCATTAGCTATCCAACATTAGCTAGAGAGCTAAGTATGAAGTATCGCCTCATGTTACTGTATCAAATAACTGTTTTTAATTCCAGAAGCGTCCTCTGAGAGGTGATTTCCTTCCCACCGCACTTCCCCTCGTCCTGTTAAAGCAGACCTGATGAGCTGAATCAGAGGATTTTCAGCAGCGAAAGCACAAAAATGTGCAGCGTGGGTTAGGGTTAGCGTGTGCTGCGTCCGAAGCTGCGTCTCTAATTGCACACTGCGCACTTCACACTGTGCAGTAAATAAAGTTTGTAGGTCAGTAATGTCTCGAAACGGAACTGATAAATGATTAGAGGTGTGCGTTGGGACTGGGACACCACACGACCAGCACAAAAACTTCACAGGAGTAAGCAGTTAGGGACAGAAAAAAGTCACGTTCATTAACACGGCAGAGCGTCGGGTTCTCGCGTGGACTGAACGCTTAACGAGGTCGTGTACTCGTCCTCAGAAAACGCATTATGCTTAAAGACAGTCATTTGTTTATATTTTGAACCCAAAAGTTCAAACATTGTAAATATCGCAGGCGAGTACGAATAAAAAAACAAAAAGTGCATGAGGGACCCAGTTGAACCGCATCAGAACAGCTCTCACAGGAGCATCCAGCGCCCTCTGGTGGCTCCGCCCCTTCCACGACATCATTAGATCGCACAAAAATCGTTTAGTGCGAAAAGGTGTCGCGCGTTCCAGTAGTTTATGCATCATCCAGATGTTAAAGACAACGTGAGACGAATATTCAGACAGTTTTTCCCTCAACGTGACGTATTTCTCAGCGGAATATTCCGGTGGGAGGGACTTCGGTTTTGTCCATTTGGATTTGATTGATTGCGAAAAGTCGGCGTTCCAAAACAAATCCCTGGCTCCTGTCATCGTTTCCTCTTCGTTGGTCCCTAGCTGGCGACAGGGCGGATTTTGAGCTTCACACGTGATGCCTTTCCATGTTTTATGCTCCATGGCGATGACCTTGGCGTCGTGGAGACCGAGTTGGTGGTTTTTCAGGTCCTCCTTGATTTGCTTGTACGAGTGTGTGTGTGTGTGTGTGTGTGTGTGTGTGTGCTCGGTCCGTCGAGAGATTTACGCCGAGCCTCGAGCAGCTTGAAAGTGTATGAATTATGTAAAAAGTGAGAAAGTGCATGTGAGAAGATAAAACCCTGCAGCTGCAGCTGACTGGATCCTCTCGAGTGCCACGTCATCATCTATCTATTTATTCATTTAAAAAAGTCTCCATCCATCTCCATCCTCTCGGTGTGTGTGTGTGTGTGTGTGTGTGTGTGTGTGTGTGTGTGTGTGTGTGTCGCTCCCAGAACGTTCTACAGGGATGTTGTGTGAGGAGGCGGGGCTTATAGGGATTTCTAATGGTTTCGTAACGGTAGTTTAATTGAACTTGTTGGTTCTTCATGGTTATGATGGCTTCTCTAAATTTGTGATGAAGTCCTACGATGTGACGGAGTTCTCTAATTCAGACGTAAACGAGAAGCTCCACCGGCGTTACGGTATCGTTACCAGGACAACCGCTGCTGCATAACTTATTGATGGTTGTGTCGTGAATACAGTGCACGAGTGCACTTTAGATCGATATTTCAGTGCTGCTTGTTCCATTAAACCTGCACCATTGATTTATTTGACGCTTGTAAGACATCGGTGTCTCTGCAGACTCGGGTTCCGCGCTGGCTTCAGTACGGATGAGAAGATGGCGAGTTTTGAAATAACTCTAACAGGAGCGTAATGTATCAGTCAGGAACAGCTGAAGTGAACGCAGCTCTCACAGAACTTTCGAGTAACACATCTGTCTGCGGTTCTGGATACTGATGCGTGGGGTTTCAGTATTAAATCCTCGCTGCGCGCTGAAGGTCACTCTTCACTAACGTCTCTGGTCCGTCCGGGCGATCCTTATACGTTCTGTACAGAACAGAACAGAAGAAAGTATTCCCCTGTAGTCGGGATAGGGTTCTGAACTCGACCGCGGTAAAGGAGCTGAAACCCCTGTCCGATACGGAGACGCGTGCACGAGCGTTACGCCGCGCACCGAAACGAGACGAACGCTTACGTGAGCCGGTATTTTCCACGAGCTGAAGATGGAACTCTTTCTCTGCACGCTTTCTGGAGCAGGACGTGGTGATGAGATTTAAAAGAAAATCTCAGTGATATTCAGATCTGCATTTAAATGTGATCCAGGGCTTGTGTTTACTGACGCAGGAACAGCCTCGGATTTCCACAACGGCCTCTCCACACGACTCAGCTCATCCTGACACACACACACACACACACACACAGACAGAGACAGAGAGAGAGAGAGAGACAGAGAGAGAGAGACAGAGAAAGAGATACAGAGAGAGAGACAGGGAGAGAGAGAGAGAGAGGGAGAAAGAGACAGAGGGAGAGAGAGAGAGAGAGAAAGAGACAGAGGGAGAGAGAGAGAGGGAGAGAGACAGAGGGAGAGAGAGAAAGAGACAGAGAGAGAGACAGATAGAGAGACAGAGGGAGAGAGAGAGACAGAGGGAGAGAGAGAGAGACAGAGGGAGAGAGAGATACGGAGAGAGAGAGGGAGAGACAGAGACAGAGAGAGAGAGCGAGAGAGAGGGAGAGAGAGAGATACGGAGAGAGAGATACGGAGAGACAGAGAGAGAGAGAGAGAGAGAGAGAGAGAGAGAGAGAGAGGGAGAGAGAGATACGGAGAGACAGAGAGAGAGAGAGAGAGAGAGAGAGGGAGAGAGAGAGAGAGGGAGAGAGAGGGAGAGAGAGAGAGAGAGATATGGAGAGAGAGATACGGAGAGACAGAGAGAGAGAGAGAGAGAGAGAGAGAGAGAGAGGGAGAGAGAGAGAGAGAGAGAGAGAGAGAGAGAGATACAGAGAGATAGAGGGAGAGAGAGAGAGGGAGAGAGAGAGAGATACGGAGAGATAGAGGGAGAGACAGAGAGAGAGACAGAGGGAGAGATAAACTCTTCATAACTGCGTTGTCCTCTTTATCTCCTCTCTCTTTTCTTCATTTCTTTCTTCCTCCTGTTTATCTTCCCTTTCTTGTTTTAATATAGCTTTTTCTTTCATTAATTCATTCACTCTATATTTATTTATTTATTTGTATATCTTTTGCCTTTCTTTCTTTCTTTCTTTCTTTCTTTCTTTTGTTCTGAAGGAAAGAAAGAGTCACTCCATCTGAAGTGGTCCAGTGCAGGTTGCTCCGGGTTTAATTTGAATACTTGTCTTGGCGTACCCAGCAGTTTTAATCATTTGAAATGTTTTGATTTGTACTGGGTTTCGCTGCGTGGTTTAAATAACTCCTCTACAGTAGCGTCCTGCTGTAAATGAGGCTGGAGCTAATCTCTTCAGATCTGAAGAACGCTGTGATAGATCATGCTTCACTGTTACCAATATCAAATGCAGTTCAGACCTCAGTCATAATCATAATTACTGTAAAATACTGTACAACTCAGTCTGAAATTCTTAGCTAAAGTCTGTCAGAGTGTTTCGGTATAATTACCTCCCAGAACTGTCTCACACGACCGCGTCCCTACAGAGCACGCTCCCGCCTCCGAGCGCAGGATGACACGACCGCGGTTATCGCGTTTCATCCGCGCGCTCTGAGATGCAATTTATTATATACGACAAAAGTCCCACAGCGGCTTCTCCTACTGCAGCGAGTGGTTTATGTGATATTCCAGTTTCGTGCATAAGTTAAATTCTCAGCTTTGGATGGAAACACAGCTACAGTCAGTTAGTGTGAGGGGAAAATGGATTAAAATGGAAACACTAACACCCTCTGAAACTATAGCCTAGCCTCGTGTTAGATATCCAGAACGTTCCGTATTTTATGGTTCCGGTTCCTGCGAACAGTGAGAACAGGTCTATGACACGTAGGCTACAACTTTTTGTCCAGTTTTCGCATTTTTAAAGCGATGAGCGCTCACACGCGAGCACAAAAACGCATGCACACGGTGTGCTCAGAGGCGTGTTTTTAAAGGATTTTTCACGGACAGGAGTCTGGGCTGAGCCGCGGATGATTAACGGTCCGGCTCACACCCCTGTGCCTGAGTGTCTCTCTCTGAAAGTAAATCCCATGCTTCTGCAGCATCACACTTGGCTCTTGTGCGCTTCAGAAATCTGACAACTATTTTTAAAGGAGAACTTCTCCAGATGTGGGTCAGGAACCATCAGGGAGCGCTGTTTCTGAGCATCAAGTCTACGTGCTGCTGATTTACTGCTGCATCTGCTCAGACTGAGTTTAACCTTTGACCCTGAACAAAAAGTACCGAATAAAACAGTGAATCAGTCTCTTCTCTCGTGCTCTCTTTTCTCTCTGTCACTGCTGCTTCTTCATAATTCATTAAACACATCTCATGTTCTGCATCGTCTAGCTAATAAAGTGAAAGTGAACAGTGTTAGCATGATAGCACTGCTACTCCGGCGTTTCTTTCGTCGCCAGCTTCCTCTCTCCAAACCGATCCAAAAAGCAACCTGCAGAACGTTTTGATTTGAAAAGTTGAGGAAAGTTTCTGAAAGCGTCTGAATTGCCTTCCTGCAGCGCGTTTCTGCTCGTGCCTCGTTCTGGAGGAAGCGACAGAGTCGCACAGCTCCGAGGTCTCGGAGGAAATCAGCGGCTGCCATTTTGTGTCTGACTGACCGATGAGGGAGTGATGAAATCCTCCATCCTCCATCACATCCTCAGCAAAAACACACGGCGTGAGAAAGCAAGTGTGAGAGAGAGAGAGACCGGTACAGTGAAGCCTGAAGTTTTGTAGAACTTTCCGTATATCTGCATGAAAACAATTTCATTCCTGAGACGCTGCATTTCTTCTGCAGTTCCATGTCATTACCGTCAGATTGCTCCAGGATAGGCTCCACCTCACACACCTGCTCCACACGTTCTGCATCTTCGGCAATTAAAATTTGGAGGACTTGGAATTGGATTACCTACCTAACCAAAAACTGGATGAAAAGACATGCTCCCAAAAGAAATGGCACCCCTACAGGCCCTAGACAGTTTATTTTTTTAATTTCTGATTTCTGTAGCTATTTGTACAACTACACGTATAAGTGCCAACAGATTGCAACATGGTGCACATGTAGCTTTTATACATAATTTACCAAGCTAGCATAACGCAGCAGTATCAGATCGAGCTTCTAATGTAGTTCTCTTCTCACTTATAACTTAATGTTATGTCAGTCTATTGAAGGAAGTTTGAGAAAGCAAGTATGTCTAGCAGTTAGCACGAGCTCTGTTGATTACTCCTGGCTGGCTCACCACTACACTACAATTCATCCATCTTCAGCAACTTCTCTGTCAGTGGTGCAGCTTTTATTTATGATTATGCAACATCAGCATTTTTCAGATTACTAAGTCTGTTGTTTACCGCTAGCTATCTTGCTACTTCAGCTTTTATTAAAGAGCCAGTTATCATGAGCTATACTGTATAATATTTATTGCATCTTTCATTCTGTCTAACGTTGAATGAAAAAAATGCGGCTAGCATGATGTCTGTTATTTTCTCCTGGCTGGCTCACCACTTCATCTTTTATTATTATTTTACTACATTTATTACAATTACTACATTATTTAGCTTAATGTTGGTCTCCTTTCTAGTAACATTGATCCAGAATACCCCGTGGTTTCTCATGTTCGTGTCTGCTCATATCTCTATAGGCTTAATGCTGTATTGTTGCTGCATTTAGTCTGCGGCTCAATCTCAGACAAATCACTGGAGTCAGATAGGCTTCATGAACGTCATTAAATCCTTTTCTTTTCCCTCGAATCTCACAGGAACTTTACAGAGGCGTGTACACGGAAATCCCCAGGGTTTAGATGAACAGTACAGCGAAAAAAACCACGCTCTGCTCATGGGGCGCCTTCGCTCCAGGCGTCTCGCTGTAGACTTTATAGTTACAGCGAAGCAAGATTTCGTTTAAAATCCCATAAATCCGTCTCCAGTTCAGTGATGAATGATATAAAGAATCCTGATGGAAATCTGTGTGCTGGTTTCAACATAACGGATAAAAATGTTACGCGCAGAAAGGTATACGCAATAAAAAGGGCTTTGATCTAGCCACAGGCTTGTGCTCGTGAGGGTGAATACTAGATTGAAAGAGGATTCAAATCCTTTATAGTTCTTTGCAAAATTATTTAAAAAAAAAAGAAACTGAAAATGTAACAGTTCTGATGATTTATACGTAGAGTTTATTTTAAAGGTTGCCTTGATATCAATATCACATGATAAGCGTTCTAATACATTTAACAGCCAATTATAAAGCAAATTCCATCAATATTATAAACAGTATAAACATGCTGCTTAGAGATGACCTCCACATTGATCAGGGGGATCGTTTGATCTGTGACTTAATGGGCAGATGGTTTTTAAAATGTTTTTGGCCAGTGTTTCTGGCTGATCTTATGGCAGATTTGTGATGATGATGTGATTGGATTTTATTCAAATAACATATATATGCTTATTCTTTTATACATTATAAATATGTCTGCATTTCGAAGTAATGTTGTTGAATGTCTGTGAAAGAGTTAGTTCCTGTGCTCACTTCTGTTATAGCAGTTATAAACAGTCATTCCTTCACCAGCCCTCTCTTTTATTCTCTCTCTCTCTCTCTCTCTCTCTCTCAAAGCAAGTATGACTAAAGAACTCTTATTATGTTACTGAGAATTGTAAACTCCTCTGTCCTGAAGATGCGGGAAAACTTTAAGTTACAGCTTTACCTCTGAACGTTCCAAAGTGCTGACACTGGAGACTCCTTCCGTAAACGCTAAATGGACACTGTTAAATGAGCTGTTACTATAGAAACGATAATGTATAAGAGCAGGCATATTAATATTAACCTTCACTCCTGTCAGAGCGGCTTCTATAGAAAATAAATCAATACCTTCTGACCATTCAGAATCCCAAGTTTTCTTGTAACAAATATCGCCTTGCCGTGTCCCTGCAGGTGGACAGGACGGAGGTGATACGGAGCTCCATCAACCCCACCTTCTCCAAAGTGTTCACCCTGGACTACTACTTTGAGGAGGTGCAGCGTCTCCGCTTCGAGCTCTACGACATCAGCAGCAGCCACAATGGTACCAAGGAGGTCGACTGCCTGGGGGCCATGGAGTGTACGCTGGGACAGGTACACACACACACACACACACACACACACACACACACACACACACACACACACTTACATATTCGCACATCCATACTGTAAAGTAAACTTGCTGGGAGCCTGAATCTAGCAGCCGGTTGCTTTGGGTTCTCCGTAACCTGCATGTTTTTAATCGGTTGTTGGAAATCTGCTGTGGTGATGTCAAAAAATTTCAACATTAAACATTACATTTCAATTAAGCGATAAATAATTGTTTAATTTTGTATCATAGATCACTGAACATACGTGAACTTTAAATACAAGCCGATTGGCATCCACGTTTCCCAGTTCTCCGACGTTTCCTGATGGAGTCACAGAAACCATGCTGTTTGTTAAAATGTGTAATATCGTAGTTGAAATACTTTACAGTGCATGTTGCAGTGATGTTAGTGTACAGGAATATGTTCCGTTTTCAGATTTTGGGATATATTTATCACCTAACAAAATGTGCAGGAGTTTGTTTGTGTCACTCCGAGAGACTGAAGGAAATTCCCAGGGTTGCAGAAATGAGGAAAGTTAGACTTGGAAAGGAAAGTTCCTAATGGTTTGTTTTGACTTCTGGTTCTCTGAAAAATCTAGTTTAGTTCATACATAATCTAAACCCACCATCACCGCTCCGTCCGACTGAAGCTTGGTGTTAAGTGAAGGTTCTTCCTTTCCCCAGGGTTCAGTGTTGTTCCGGTTCAGGAGTCAGTGCAGTTCATGTTTTGCTGCAGTGTATCTTAGACTGCACTCTAGATGATAGCTTATTTTATTCCGGCTCAGCCTCTTTTATGTCTCTCTGCAGTCTTTTAGTTGATCAGACTCCAGGGTCACGCTTATGGGCGAGTAGAAGTCAGGTCCTGTCTTTGATCCCTGAAACTCATTGAAGCTGTACCGTCTTTCCAACTCCATCCTGAGGTGTTTTTTTTGTTTTGGGTTCTGCTTTTAGTTCTGTCAGGGGTAGTTGAAAAGTTGAATTGTGAAGTTTAGGAACTCTTGTACCTTCACTACAGCTAAGGGCACAGCTATAACATATATATATATATATATATATATATATATATATATATATATATATATATATATATATATAACATCTATATCACATCTGTCTAATATCTATATACATCTATATCACATCTAAATATTTGGAACATTAGACTTGGGAATGTTCCTCTAGGTTTGTGCTGACTTTTGAGTCTCTGTAAAATCTAATTTAATTCATACATAATCTACACGCACCATCACTTTTCAGTACTACTGAAGCTTGGTGTTAAGTGAAGGTTCTTCCTTACCCCTTTTCTTCATTTTATGTCTCTATATCACATCTCTGTCATATCTATCACATTCATCACATCTATCTCACATCCATCAAATCTAATATATCACATCTATAGCACATCTATAACACATCTAGATCATATCATATTATTACATCTATAGCACATCTGTAACACATCTAGATCATATCATATTATTACATCTATATCACATCTGTAACACATCTAGATCATATCATATTATTACATCTATATCACATCTGTAACACATCTAGATCATATCATATTATTACATCTATTCACACTGATCACATCTATAACAAATCTATATCTATAATCACATCTATACAGATATATAAAATCTAGATCACATATAACACATCTATAACACATCTGTGTTGATATAACTAATATACAAGGTATAATTTCTTTAAAAAATAAAACAAAGGAGTGGACGTTTTAATTGGAATTTCTGCACAGGAATTTTAATGAGTCTTATTCATATAAAACCCACAGTCTAAAATTCCCAAACTGAAGGTTAAAGCTATAGAAAAGAATCATTTTAACTGCTATGAATCATTAGCAATGAACAGACCCAGAAGGCAGTACACTTTCAGACATTTTCACCACTCAGCTTTCACCAGTAAACATCTGGAAGGCAAGATTCGGATATAAAAATCGTGTTTGGTCCGATGAAGGAGAGACGACAGCGTCGGTGTGCTGAGCTGACTACATATATATATATATATATTGAGCAGGAAAGAATATCATGCTGATGACTGGACTGATTTGTTCAGTAGAACTGATTCATTGCCACATGTTGGTCTTTTCTTCACACTTGTGGCTCTGAGACGTTCCGTCTGGCGTCTGTCGTCTCCTTCGACACGGCTCTGCTTTCTTTCTTAGTAAAAATGAGCTCGGACGTGAGAGACGTGACGGTGCTTCTTCTGTCTTTTCCGTCCCTGAACAGATTGTGTCCCAGAGAAAGCTGTCTAGAGCTCTGCTGAAACACAGCAACACCGTGGGCAAGTCCACCATCATGGTACGCTTTCCCTCCTCCCTCTTCACTTTATTATTACATTCAGAACATCTGTCCATGGTGTTAGCTCGTTTTTGTTTTCCTGACTGACAGGTGATACTGGGTCCACAGCTGGCAGAAGCTGAATTACATGACCACTGACGATTTTCTGTTCACTATCCTCAGCTTGATGCTGCATTTTGCATAATAACTAACACTACACGCAGCACTGGGCCAGTATTAACCAACTGACTCGTTAGCTTAGCTAATGTTACCTCATCTGTTTTCCAAACATTATGTCAACTATTGTAGCGAGTAGTTATTGACCCTAATCTCATGGTCATGAATTTGAACGGCTGAAGATGATTTAATTTATTTATATAAATTATAAATGATAAGTTATATAGTTTAAGTTAAAAGAAAAGGTTCAATGCTAACCCCACCCCCTAAGCCTAACTTTAAACTGGAGGTCTGAATTTTGCAGTCCGTGTTGAATAGCTAGCATTAGCCATTATAGTGCCTGATTAAAAGCTAGTATTTTATGCTAAGCACCGCACCGAGAGACGTCACATGATCACGTTTACGGTGACCTAAGCTCCTCCTCCTTTTCCCCAGAAACACCGGTCAAATTTTAAGGACGATTTCAAATCAAAGCTGACTCTCTTATTTCATGTGCCTGGATGGATGATGCATTAATTAATCAGTATTATTTTAATCAGTAATATAATTACCCATAATGCTGTGTGTGTATTTGTTTATGGTGGTTCCAGGTCACAGCGGAGGAACTGACGGGGAATGATGACTACGTGGAGCTGTCATTCAGCGCCAGGAAACTGGATGATAAGGTATATGTACACACACACACGCACACACACACACACACACACACACACACACACACACACACAGTTAGATCTTTATTACAGAGTACCAATGGAGAGGTTATTTTGATCATCTGAGTGGCAGTGTTATTACACTATGAAGCTAACATGAGGACACGCTGTATACAGGAAGTAAGAGACAGACAGACAGGAAATGAGGTCAAGTTTAACTCTCAGACGTCTGTGTCTATTTTTGTCTGCTTTTCATACTCAGGTTTAACAGTCAATATAAATATTTCAGATAGAAACACGGTATGTTATACTATTTATTTTCCAGCATGTAATGGATCAATGATAAAATTGCAGATCAAAATAACTTACGATTAATTCAAATACGGTTTTCCATGAGTTTTACTCATTTCACACAGTGGAAGTGACATGATGCAGGTTAAATTATTTAAGCTTATTTCAATAAAGTATTAGAATAAAGTGCTTTCCTCTGCTTCTCCTACTCACAGCCCGTTTTCACCGAGACACGCCCACTGCTCATTAATATTCATATTCAGTATTGCCTGCAAAGTTTTACTCAATACATTCCTGCTCAAGCTACTGACGTGAACGGAGAGAGAGAGTAACAGAGAGAGAGAGAGAGAGAGAGAGAGAGAGAGAGAGAGAGAGAGTAACAGAGAGAGAGTGTGTGAGAGAGAGAGAGAGAGAGAGAGAGAGATAAAAAGAGACAGAGAGACAACGAGGGCTGAGAAATAAAGAACAAGAAAGAAAGTTAAACTTTAAGCACTAATTGAAAGAAAGAGAGAATGAAGGAATGACACTGACAGATAGATGAGGTAGAGAGAGAGAGAGATAAAGAGAGCGACTGAGCAAAAGAGACATGTTGATAGAAGAAGTGTGACAGAGAGCGTGAGAGAAATGAAGACTGACAGAGAGAAAGCTAAACTTTAAACCCTCACTGAAACAAAAAGAAAGAGGTAATGATGGGAGAGAGAGAGAGAGAGAGAGAGAGAGAGAGATGCATACACACATACAGGTGAAACATCCAGGAAAACTCATTCTTGTGTTCCAGGTAAGTTCTCTCATTTTAGGACATCATCTCTCTCTCATCTCTTTCATCTCTCTCTCTCTCGTTCCTCACCCATTTCTCTCATCTCTGTCTCATCCCTCGCCCATATCACCCCTCTCTCATCCTTCTCTCATCCACGTCTGTATCATCCTTGTCTCATTGCTCTCTCACATCCCTCTAATCCTTCTTTCCCGTCCATCTCTCATCCTTCTCTCTTATCCCTCTCTATATCATCCCTCTCTCATCTCTTTCTCATCCCTCTCATGAAAAGAAATTCCAGACACAGAGTTGGATTTCCCTCTGATCATGTCACTCATCCAGAGGCGAATCGTTCTTTTCAAATGACTCTTTCGAATGAATCGGGGGAATTGATTCACAAGCACAACAACTGATTCACCCTCTAACACAGGTTGTGACTTCTGCAGTGAATCAGTGCAAGCTATTTTGTATGTATTTATGTATGTATTAATGTATGTATGTATGTATTTATTTGCATTAGTCTGTATTTTATGGTATTCACGATAGACATGCTGTTCTGGAATTCACAATAACTTGCTGTTAATTCTGTGGGACAATGTCCATTGTTAAAAGTGCTATACAAACCAAACTGAATTGAATGAAATATTCCCAAAATAATACTTGAGTATAGTAGCGAAGTATTTCCAACTCTGTAAAGCTACGGCAGCGGTGCTCATCCCTCGTTCTCTGCTTCTATCGAGTGAAGGGAGTAAAATCAAGTGAGATGAGAGATGCTGTGGAATTTCACCCCGACTCCAGTTTCAGCTAAACACGGTCTAACCATCGTAGATGAAGAGAAGGTGTTCATGCAGAGCAAAGAGTCATTTACTTAAAGGGACGAGTTGGGTTAGAGCAAACATCTGGGAAACAATTTCAGCAGAAGATCACATTCAGGGGAAAAATCCAGTTGTTTAAACGCCTTGTGTTTGTGTCATATCCTTCTTATTTCCTGATTTTATTCTGAAGCACTGAAGGTGCAGTCGAGTCGCATAAAGGATCAGGGGTGGTTTTGTCTTCGCTGTTATCAGGTGTCGTGATGGATGAGACAGTGTGTTGTGTTGTTGTTTCCCTGCAGGACTTCTTCAGCAAATCAGATCCTTTTCTGGAGATTTACAGAGTGAACGACGATGGAACACAGCAGCTGGTGTACAGGACAGAGGTGACACACACACACACACACACACACACACACACAGTTTTGGTTTGGTCCATTTAGTCCAGGTGGGCGTGGCCAGTTTCTACGTAATCTACAAGGGGCATGTGTGTAATGTGCAGTAGGTGCAGCCCTGTTCTTCCTGGATCTGTCAGGATCCTCAACATTTAAAGACTGTGTTTTTTTTTGCTTTCTGTTCACCTCGTGGGATTCTCCAAAACATGATTTCAAGTTCATCAGCGAGTTCATTTGAAAGTGGCTGGGAAGAAATGGGGTGTTTAATTTGAGTGTGATCGCGCAGGTCATTTGGGAGCGCTGTGCGGTCGTGGCTGAGAGACGCTCTTTCGCTTCTTCCATTAAATTCACAGTAATGGAGCTCAGCAGGAGAAACGTCCACGAAATCGAAACGCTTTCATCGAACTCTGAGGATAAATTATGTGTTTGAAAAATGCAGAGTTGTCCGTGTTTTAGTCACACACACACACACACACACACACACACACACACACACACTCACACACACACATTTTAAAGAACAACTCCGGCAACTTTTACTGCCTTCGATGGAGGTGGAGGGGGTGGGGCGTGGTGGTGGTTTCGGGGTGTTCACCTTACACGATATACGGAGGTGTTTATCGAGGACGTTTTCATAGACAAAACGGACAATAAGCGAGTTCTTTAATTCCCGGGGTTTAATCATGAATTCATGAAGCCTGTCGTCTTTTTTTCCCCTGAACAAAACTTGAAGTCAGAAAGTCTTAGGCCGTTCTGTACATCGCTTCGTTCTCTCTCTGTATATATTTAAACCTGAACGCATTTACCGTCTTCTGCATACATGAGCTCACAGAGAGCCACGATTGGCTACTGTCGCTTCGAGTATGCCCCTCCCACACAGAAAGCACTGCCAGGTGATGGCGCTGTCTAGGAGAGTGCTTCTAGGACTGTCGGACGGCATCGGGATTCGAACGTCCGGCAAAAAGTGTGGGAAAAGGCGTCAAACAACGTGGGGATTAAATAAGCCCCGCCCCCTAATGCGAGTAGACATCACAGTGCACCAAGTTTCTTATAGAATACGCTTGTAATGTCATTGTACCTTTGTGTAAAAGTCATGAATGATCAAAATAAGATCTAATGCGTTTCTTTTTGGTAGGATTTTTTATTATTACATTTGCTTGGACTCGCTCTCCAGACACGTCTTCTCTCCA
This sequence comes from Ictalurus furcatus, assembly GCF_023375685.1. Lineage (NCBI taxonomy): Eukaryota > Metazoa > Chordata > Actinopteri > Siluriformes > Ictaluridae > Ictalurus > Ictalurus furcatus. Next base: position 20,366,276 of record NC_071277.1, on the reverse strand, counting down.
GATACGTGCGCTAAACAGCGTCGCGGTGTCAGTGAATTCATCTGGTTCTATTGAACTGGAACTCGTGTGTGGTAAATAGTGACGGAAAGTTTTTAATGCCGTGCGTTTGTGGACTGAGACGGCGAAGAACATTAATGAGTATGCTTTAAATGAGAGGATTCCTCACCAGGTCCTGCTGCTCCATCACAGAAATATAAAAATATCAAATCTAATATGGTTTCTGAGCATGACGTGTGCTCCTGTGTCGCAGACGGTAATGAACAACCTGAACCCGGTGTGGAAGACGTTCAAAACCTCCCTGAACTGTCTGTGCAGCGGCGACCATGACAGGATACTGAAGGTGATCCGTCACACACACACACACACACACACACACACACACACACACACACACACACACACACACTCTGTTGCATTTTGCACTGATCAAAGTAAACTTAACAGAATCTTTTAGAAGATAAGCTGTATTTTTAAATGGTCATTTCGGGTGGAAATGGCTCTCTGATTGGTCGCGTCAGCACCGGGCTGGTGGATCACTTTCTGATTGATCATAAAGTCAGTGAGAGTGCGAACTGCTCTCTGATTGGTCACAGTAGCATCGGGATTGGGAATTGCTTTCTGATTGCTTGCCGTGGCAACTGAGAGGGAGGTACTGCTCTCTGATTGGCTACAGTAACATTAACTCATCAAAGCGGCATTGGGTAAACGCTTCCTGATTGGTCACAGGGGCATTGAGGTGGTGGGAGGAGAATTGTTCTCCAGGAGAGGCTGCTCTCCAATTGGCCACAGTGGCACTGGGCATGGGAGCTGCTCTCTGATTGGTCATTTTGGATGGGAATTGCTTTCTGATTGGTCACAACTACATTGTAGGTGGGAATTGAGTTGGCAATGACAGTGGGAACTGCTCTCTGATTGGTCACATTAGCACTGGGAGCGGGTACTGCTCTGTGATTGGTGACAGTGGCATTGGGGGTGGGAATTGCTCTCTGATTTGTTACACAGGCACTGCTGGCAGAAACTGCTCTCTGATTGGCTACAGAGGCATTTGGGGTGGAAACCGATCTCTGATAGGCCACAGTGACATTGGGCGTGGGAACCTTCACTACACACTGAACACACTGAACAAAAACAATAAACACCATCACTGCAAGACTCCCCGCACTTACACAGCGAGTCGAGGCGGTCCTCAGTCGAACTGTCGCAGAACAATAATCAGGTTCACGCAGGGAGGTTGATGTCGTGGGAGAAACTGTGGTCCATATTTCCAGCAGAACGCCTTTTAGAAACACAACTGTGCTCTCGGTGGAAGCTGACTCTGACTGTGCAGGACAGAATCAGCCCCCGTGATGCACCACCAAGCGTGCTGAGGAGGAAAACAGCGTTTGTAAAGCGCAGAGGGGAACTGTTTCCTGTTTAATCATTCCGTCCAACTTCACTCTTAAAAAGTCCGATAAACGCTAACCTAAAAAAAGTCTGTTTTAGGATAAGTAACGTGAAGATGTTGGACAAGAAGCCGTAATGACGTAAGCGTGCTCCGGCCCGGGACGTTAAGTACAATGTGAGTGCGGGGGAGGGCGGGGGGCGAGGGGAGGGGCGAGGGGGGAGGAGGGAGGCACTCTAGATCTATCAATTAATTCACCTTAGACTTTTTAATGCCCCTGTTGACTCACCCATGATCCCTGGTTAATGCACTATAGATCCCAGTGACTACTTAAGATTCAATGAGTGCAAGAACTTTATTCAGAGACACACACACACACACACACACACACACACACACACACACACACACACACACACACATGATGGAGGAAGAATATGCCTCAGTCTCAGCGGGAGGAAAAGGTCACACTGTCCACACACACTTTTCTTTAACATCACTGTCAGCGTGTGAGGAATAACTGGAGACGTCTGATCTGTGACTCGAGAGACAATAAAAAAACAAACCCTCTGTGTGTGTGTGTGTGTGTGTGTGTGTGTGTGTGTGTGTGTGTGTGTGAAATAAGTGTTAGTGCCATCAGATTCAATTAGTCAATTGATAATCTAGTAGGGTGAGACAGCTGGGGATCGGAGTGTGTTGAACAGTCGGTGTTCCTCTCCGCAGTGCTCTGTGTGGGACTGGGACTCCAACGGAAAACACGACTTCATTGGCGAGTTCAAAGCCACTTTTAAAGAGATGCGTGGAGCCACCGACGGCAAGCAGGTAACACACTCACCTGTATATAAACAACACACTCACCTGTGTACAGATAACACACTCACCTGTATATAAACAACACACTCACCTGTATATAAACAACACACTCACCTGTATATAAACAACACACTCACCTGTATATAAACAACACACTCACCTGTGTACAGATAACACACTCACCTGTATATAAACAACACACTCACCTGTATATAAACAACACACTCACCTGTATATAAACAACACACTCACCTGTGTACAGATAACACACTCACCTGTATATAAACAACACACTCACCTGTATATAAACAACACACTCGCCTGTATATAAACAACACACTCACCTGTATATAAACAACACACTCACCTGTATATAAACAACACACTCACCTGTATATAAACAACACACTCACCTGTATATAAACAACACACTCACCTGTGTACAGATAACACACTCACCTGTATATAAACAACACACTCACCTGTATATAAACAACACACTCGCCTGTATATAAACAACACACTCACCTGTATATAAACAACACACTCGCCTGTATATAAACAACACACTCACCTGTGTACAGATAACACACTCACCTGTATATAAACAACACACTCACCTGTATATAAACAACACACTCACCTGTATATAAACAACACACTCACCTGTATATAAACAACACACTCACCTGTGAACAGATAACACACTCACCTGTATATAAACAACACACTCACCTGTATATAAACAACACACTCACCTGTGAACAGATAACACACTCACCTGTATATAAACAACACACTCACCTGTATATAAACAACACACTCACCTGTGTACAGATAACACACTCACCTGTATATAAACAACACACTCACCTGTATATAAACAACACACTCACCTGTGTACAGATAACACACTCACCTGTATATAAACAACACACTCACCTGTATATAAACAACACACTCACCTGTGTACAGATAACACACTCACCTGTATATAAACAACACACTCACCTGTATATAAACAACACACTCACCTGTATATAAACAACACACTCGCCTGTATATAAACAACACACTCACCTGTATATAAACAACACACTCACCTGTATATAAACAACACACTCACCTGTGAACAGATAACACACTCACCTGTATATAAACAACACACTCACCTGTATATAAACAACACACTCACCTGTATATAAACAACACACTCGCCTGTATATAAACAACACACTCACCTGTATATAAACAACACACTCACCTGTATATAAACAACACACTCACCTGTGAACAGATAACACACTCACCTGTATATAAACAACACACTCACCTGTATATAAACAACACACTCACCTGTATATAAACAACACACTCACCTGTGTACAGATAACACACTCACCTGTATATAAACAACACACTCACCTGTATATAAACAACACACTCACCTGTGAACAGATAACACACTCACCTGTATATAAACAACACACTCACCTGTATATAAACAACACACTCACCTGTATATAAACAACACACTCACCTGTGAACAGATAACACACTCACCTGTATATAAACAACACACTCACCTGTGTACAGATAACACACTCACCTGTATATAAACAACACACTCACCTGTATATAAACAACACACTCACCTGTGAACAGATAACACACTCACCTGAGCTCAGGTGCGATGGCAGTAACACTGAGACTGTTTTATTTTCCAGCACCAGCACAGTGTGAGTAAATGAATGTAAAT